>NW_026739921.1:232-4776 GCF_022355385.1 Mustela nigripes | reverse complement strand
AACAAGGAAATACAGGGACACCTGGGTGGCACAGTCGGTTAAATGTTGGACTCTTGATGTTGGTTCAGGTTATGACCTCAGGGTCACGAGATTGAGCCCCACATCTGATTCCAAGCTCAGCGTGGAGTCTGCTTGAGATCCTCTCTCTCCCTCTGTCCCTCTCCCTACTTGCATATGCAAACGTGCACTCTCTCTTTCTCCTGTGTCTCAAAAAAGAAGGAGACAAAGAAAGAAAGGAAGAAAGAAAGAAAGAATGAACGAACAAGGAAATACAGTTGATCTTGAACAACATGGGGGTTAGAAGCACTGGCAACCCGCACGGTTGAAAATCCCTGTATAAGGGCGCCTGGGTGGCTCAGTGGGTTAAGCCGCTGCCTTCGGCTCAGGTCATGATCTCAGGGTCCTGGGATCGAGTCCCGCATCGGGCTCTCTGCTCAGCAGGGAGCCTGCTTCCCGCTCTCTCTCTCTCTCTCTGCCAGTCTCTCTACCTACCTGTGATCTCTCTCTGTCAAATAAAAAAATAAAATCTTTGAAAAAAAAAAAAAAAAGAAAATCCCTGTATAACGTTTGACTGCCCGAGACTGAACTAATAGTGTACTCTAGACCAGAAGCCTTCCCAGTAACATAAACACTCAATTAACACATATTTTTAAAATTATATGTATCTTATGCTGTATCCTTACAATAAAATAAGCTAGAGAAAAGAAAACATTAAGAAAATAATACAGAGGGGCGCCTGGGTGGTTCATTGGTCAAATGTCTGTCTTCTGCTCAGGTCATGATCCCGGGGTCCTGGGATCAAGCCCCGCATTGGCTCCCTGCTCTGCGGGAAGCCTGCTTCTCCCTCTCCCACTCCCCCTGTGTTCCCTCTCTTGCTGTGTCTCTGTCTGTCAAATAAATAAATAAAATCTTAAAAAAAAGAAAAGAAAACCATACAGAAAATTCATTTATAGTACACCACCCTGTATTTTTTTTTTTAAATCTGCATATAAGTGGACCTGTGTAGTTCAAACCTTTGTTGTCCAAGGGTCAACCGTATATGTTTTTTTCACATAAGTATATATACATATATATATATATATGTATATATACATACATACATATTTATGAATTTATATATGTTCTCCTACCTGTTTTCCCTTAATGAGAACGTTGATTCCCAACATCGTCAATTTATTTGTCCATTTCCTTAGTCCTACAATAAATAACCATTTTGAAATTGCTACCCTAATAACACTACCATCAACAAACTTACCAAGAAACAGTAAAGATTTCTTTGCAGTTCTTTTTGTCTTCTGACCATATTCTACAAAAGACACATAAAGTGTCCAAAAGTTGCTAGGATTAGAGTGCCTGAGTGGCTTAGTGGGTTAAAGCCTCTGCCTTTGGCTTGGGTCATGATCCCAGGGTCCTGGGATCGAGCCCCGAATCTGGGCTCTCTCCTCAGCAGGGATCCTGCTTCCCCCTCTCTCTCTGCCTGCCTCTCTGCCTACTTGTGATCTCTCTGTCAAATAAATAAAATCTTTTTTATTTTTTTAAATATTTTATTTATTTATTTGACAGAGAGAAATCACAAGTAGTCGGAGAGGCAGGCAGAGAGAGAGGGAAGCAGGCTCCCTGCTGAGCAGAGAGCCCGATGCGGGACTCAATCCTAGGACCCTGAGATCATGACCTGAGCCAAAGGCAGCAGCTTAACCCACTGAGCCACCCAGGCACCCAATAAAATCTTTTTTTAAAAAGTCACTAGGGGGGCACCTGGGTGGCTCAGTGGGTTAAGCCTCTGCCTTCGGCTCAGGTCATGATCTCAGGGTTCTGGGATCAAGCCCCACATGGGGCTCTCTGCTCAGCAGGGAGCCTGCTTCCCCCCTCTCTCTCTGCCTGCCTCTATGCCTACTTGTGATCTCTCTCTCTCTTTCTCTCTCTCTCTGTCTGTCAAATAAATAAATAAAATTAAAAAAAAATTAAAAAGTCACTAGGATTAAATTTTTTCCTCTCTCTGTAGTTATGTTATCAATATGATATATAGTGAGTTTCATTTCCTTTTTTTTTTTTTTCCATTTTAGAGGGTTTGGGTTTTTTTAGGGTTTTATTTATTTATTTGTCAGAGAGAGAGACAGGGAGAGCACAACAGGGGGAGCGGCAGGCAGAGGGAGAAGCAGGCTCCCTGCTGACCGGGAGCCCAACTGCAGGACTCGATCCCGGGACCTTGGGATCATGACCTGAGTCAAAGGCAGACACTTAACCAACTGAGCCACCCAGGGGTCCCTGAGTTTTTTGTTTTCAATATCACTTTATCTTTTCAATATGTAAAACACAACATGGTTTAAAGTCAAACTGAATAATAAGGAGATGTCCCCTCCCCTTCACTCTTACTTCCACCTGTTTCCACTCATCCCAGCAGGTAAACAATTTCATTAGTTACTGACTTGCCTTCCTATGTTTCTTTTTGCAAAAAAAGCATATTTGTTTGTACTTTGCAACTTTTTCTTTTACAAGAGGCAGTGTCCTATGTATATTCTTTTGTGCTTCAATGAGATATCCTGAAAATAACTCCACTTGGGTTTATAAAACCCTTCCTCATTATTTTTTACATTTGTGTGTAGATTGTACATGTGCAAGAATGATTGGGGCAGTCTCTGATGTAGGGCACTTGGTTGTCTCCGGCGTTTTGCTGTTACCAATAATGATGCAATGAACATGCGTGTGTTTCTGTCATGTAGAAGTGTATCTTTGGGTAAATTCCTAGAAGAACGAGAGCTGGATGAAAGGACAAATACATACGTAATTCCATGAGATACGGCAGCATTTCCCCTCAGAAGGATTGTCCCATTTTGCTTCTTGTACCAGCAACACAGGAGATTGCCCGTTTCCGATAGTTCCTTTTTTTAAAAAAAAGATTTATTTATTTATTGGAGGGAGGGGAGGGCGGAAGGAGAGAGTCTTATGCGGACTCCGCACTGAGTGTGGAGCCCAGCATGGGGCTCAATCCCATGACCCTGAGATCAGGACCTGAGCCAAAACCAAGAGTTGGATTTAGCCACTGAGGCACTCCTTCCCCATCGCCTCTTTAAAAGCATTCAAAAGCTTTTGAATTTTTGCCAATCTGGTAGATGAGAAATTCTATTTCTGTGTGGTTTTCATTTCTACTTTACTTATTATGTGTTTGGTTGAACATGCTTAAAGGTCTTTAGTAAATTTTTTTCTTTGTGAACTGTGTGTTCATGTAAATACATGAAATATACTCATTTTCTAATGGTATTGGGGTCTGTATGCCCCTTGATTTTTAGTACTTTATTTCTATTTAAAGATATGTTTATTTAAGAGAGAGAGAGTGGGAGAGCACAAGCAGGGGGAGTGACATGCAGAGGGAGAGAGAGAGAAGCAGGCTCCCCGCTAAGCAATGACCTCGATGCTGGCCTTGATCATGACCTGAGCTGAAGGCAGAGGCTTAACTGACTGAGCCCCTGATTTTAGTACTTTATAAATCAGGGGCATTAGTTCTTTCTTTCTGATATGCATTATAAATACTTCATTTGGGTTTTAACCATGCAAATGTCTTTGTTTTAATTCTACTGGGGTAGAACTTATTATCCATTTTTTGTTGAATCTGGACCGTGAGGCACAAAAAGCTCTCTGCTATCCCCAGGTTATAAAGGGACTCCACCTGTGTTTTCTTCTAGTACATGTTTCTTCTAGTAAAAATGGTTTCTTTTTTCCTTTCCTTCTTTTTTTTTTTTTAAACACTTAGACCTGCAATTCATTCGTTTATTCTTGTCTATGGGTTAAGGTATGAACCCAATTTAATTTTTTTCTATGTGACTATCTGATTGTCTCTCTCTCTCTCTCTCTATATATATATATAATTTATTTGAGAGAGAGAGAGCGAGTGAGAGAGAAGGTGCTTGGGGAGGGGCAGAAGCGGGCTCCCCATTGAGCAGGGAGCCCCATGGGGAGCTCCATCCTTGGACCCCAAGATCACGACCTGAGCTGAAGGCAGATGTTAACCAACTGAGCCCCCCAAATGCCCCCTCTCAATACATTTTTAAAATTCATCTTTTCCTGAGTGATTTGAGGTGCAGCCTCTATCAGATACTTAGTTCCCATGTGCACTGGTTTATTTCTGGACTTTCTGTTCTGTTCTGTTCTACCAGTCTGTCTATTGATGTGATGATGCCATTCAGTTTAAATACAGAGGCTTGTTGGGGGCTTAATATTTGAAAGGTTAATGCTTCTCTCACTCTTCTTTTTAAGGATTTTTCTAGGTACAGTTGCTGCCTTTTTTCTATGTGGACTTTAAAATGAATGTGTCTGGATTCAGATTATGTACACTTGAAAATATTTTTGTGTTAATGATAGTTCATGGTACAAATGGTTATTTGATGGTCAGTGACATAAATGATAAAACCCAGATTTGACTGATCTCTTTCCCACAGGGCAGTCTGTGTACTGCATACTAGCTAGCTTCATTCCTATTGGTCAGATTTCTGCGTGCACTCTTTTTTTTTTTTTGCCAAATGAGCCACAATATCTTTTTCTTGTGTTTT
>NW_026739921.1:0-132 GCF_022355385.1 Mustela nigripes | reverse complement strand
CCCCCGCCCCCACCTGCCTCCCCTCTGGTAACCATTGCTCTGTAGCTAATAGTCTGTTTCCTGGTTTGCCTCTCTCTCTCTCTCATTTTCCCCTTTGTTTTGTTTCTTAAATTCCACACACGAGTGAAATCC
>NW_026739920.1:12295-13842 GCF_022355385.1 Mustela nigripes | reverse complement strand
GCTGGCACCCTGATCTTGGACTCCCCAGCCTCGAGAACCAGGAGAAATAAATGTCTGTTGCTGAAGCCATCCAGTCTGTGGTATTGGATATGCTATCCTGAGCTGATTAAGACACAGGATCAATAGGAACAGCCTCTAGACAGAGTAGAATGCCAGAACCTCACTGGACATGACCCAAGTCACCTGTGCATAGACCCATCGCTACACACACATACACAGACACATAAAAACACACACTCATGCATGCACATATACACATACATACATACACTTTCTACTTTGGAATGGCTTTTGCTGATTATGGTGTTACTATTTCAAGGTAGAAACCAACAGCTAAAAGTAGGTGCCTGTGTGAGGAGAGAGTTAGAGATGAAGTTCTTTTTGAATTTTCATTTTAAACATGGATGAATACACTCCAAACTAAATAAGGAATTAGAAAAGGAGATTATTCTCGTTCTGTAATGATTCACCAAAAGGCTTATTGGTATAAACATTATGTAAGCATTTAATGTAGTGCATAAGATAAGCTGTATATTCTGCGAGGCAATATATATTTTGGGAGGAGGAATTTTAATAAAATATATGCCTTCAAGACTCTTACTTTCTAGAAAAGCTTTCTATAGATAATTTCCTAACATTAATCATTGTCTTTTTCTCAAAATCATATAACTACAAGTATATTCAGGAAAACATGTTCTACATAAGATGACATAAATTACATGCATTATCATGAACATTTAGTTATCAATAGTTCATATATACTTATCCAAACAATTTCATCTTCATCATGTTTATATAATTATATTTATATTACAGGTGAAACATATTAAAAATTTATGAATGCAGGTGAATCTCAAATGGTAAGTCACTGGGATCCTTCACCCAGTCTGCATTAAAAACTCCCTTTTCATATTCAGTAGGTCTTCAGACACTGTTTTGAATAATTTGTGCTGACTATCATTCCAGAACAGATTTAATGCATTATTCAATTATGATTAATTTTTCCCTTGTTTTAGAAGAAGACGAGTTAGAAATTCGAAAGGTTTTCCTTCAGGCTGAAAACTGATAGAACGTTCTCCCATTTCACTTCCCTAGCCCTAGTGATCCTCTTTGCTTTAGTCCTTGGTGGCTAATTACAGCAGTTAGTACCACCTCTACGGTCACATATTTCACACCATATTTGACAGCGCTGTAATTAAACAGATTACCAGCATAACTGATTCACATTAGTGGTGATTCTCTCTCCACTATACATTTCTCTAATTCTAGCAAAACAAATTTCAACACTGTTTGAATGTCTGATTGCTTTAACATTGAGGGGAAGGTGAAGTATTCTATTATATCTTGATTAAAAGATAAGGACAGCAATGGAAAAAAGACAGCCTCTTCAATAAATGGTGCTGGGAAAATTGGACAGCCACATGCAGAAAAATGAAATTGGACCATTTCCTTACACCACAAACAAAAATAGACTCAAAATGGATGAAGGACCTCAATGTGCGAAAGGAATCCATCAAAATCCTTGAGGAGAACACAGGCAGCAACCT
>NW_026739920.1:0-11895 GCF_022355385.1 Mustela nigripes | reverse complement strand
GGGGATAAAAATATATGTTTATAAAAAATAAAAAATTAAAAAAAAAAAGATAAGGACAGGATTTTCCAAATAGAAGAATAAAGAAAAATACAGTTTCTTTAATTGTTTAGAACAAAATCAAGTGACTCTTGCATGGGAAATAGCTAAGAGAGTGGTTCTCATCCTTAGCACTCATGAGCTACACCTGAGGAAAATTTTTAAGTCCTAATGGCTGAGTCCCATCCCCAGAGTTCTGATGTAAGGGATGTGGATGTACCCGGTTCTAAGCACATTTTAAAAGGGTCCATGTAATTCTAGTATATAAACAAGGAGAAATCCACTGTCCTGAGGTTTGGACTTGAAACCAATACTGGAGACTGTCTATTAATCAACTTATTTTTTTTTGTTAATATAACCAAAAGTGAAAAGTTATTAATCCAGAATACTTCTCTAAATATTTTTATAATGTTAAAAGAAAAACATGTTTCCCACCCAGGCTCATTTTAAGAAGCATTTAGCCTGCTATTTTTCCCCAACTTTTCAAATAAAGTGTAGTCATTTGACATAATGGAGCTAATACTGCAGTGCCACCTCCTGTTATTTTATCCATTCGTCTTCCATAGCAAGCTGGATGAAGAAAGATTGACTTCCAGGCTGACTTCAGGGGGACTTATTTGCTACTCGGCAGTTGGCTCTGCTACTTGTGTCACTGCTGGGATGTGGTGACCCAGAGCTGAAGTAGAAACGTGATCCTTGTTCATCAGAGTCCTGGGAAATTTAGAGTGGGAAGTAAATGACAAAAGCAGTAGAGGTTTGAGAAATAAACTTTTAAAATACCGTGGGGAAAAAATTTGCTTTAAATCCAAGTACTGTATATAGCCATGCAAATCAATCTCCCAGCTTTTTCACTAAGATCTTGCAGGTCAGAATCAACTAATGCCCTCCCTTTATCTTACCATCCTGTGTGAAAGGTTCTAGCATACTGACTAGGGTGAGGCTGGGCATGAAATTCAATCCTGCAGTTACTAAATGTGAAACATTAGGTGAGATATTTAAACTGCTATGCCTCAATCTCCCCATCTATTAAATGGACCCAATAATAGTGTCTCTGCCATATGCTGATTGAAGATTAAATAAAACAACCTCCTTCAGGAATCAACGTCAACTGTTACCAATGTTCCCAGAACTGCGCTTGGACTATCAGGGTTTTACAGAAGGCACCTACTTTTTCTGTCACTATCAGATGTAACCAGCCAATCAGGAAATATGTTGAAATAAAATGGCAGCCCAAAACTTCCTACCTGTTTCTATCTGGACATAATCTATTTGGTCACAAGGAAGGATCCTAGAACAAAAACATGCAGGTAGACTCCGTTTTTCCATGATCTCATTTTTATCACATTTTCTCCATATTGAGAATAATCTTTTCAGAAACGTTCTTTTCTGCACTTTACTGCTGCTTCTGTCTCAAATCTGAAATCTTCAATATCCAGCTAAGGTTAAATGTACACAGAACATCAGGTATACTATGTGAAAAATGTCTGCATTTTGTCATTAATCTTTTAGTTCTCAAGGAACATCTTTAATTTTCCGTGCTAAGTAACCCACTTTTAGTACATTAATCAACCGTATTTTTTACAGGTATAATTTAATAGTACAGCACAGATTTTTCAAGTTGAGGCTTTTTTCAGAGCAAGAGAGATACTGGTATCTCTCGTTAACAGCTGTCCACAGAATACAGCCAAAGGAAAATTCCTGGCTGTTTTCCCTATAACTGTATGTTCTTTACGGAGAATTGATCATTAATTTATGTTACTTTCAGTGGATTTTTTTCAAATTAACAAGTATAATTACATATTTGCCAAATATTTGAGGATTTAGTTTATTTTTGTTTTTGCTTCTCTACTTTTTATTTGCCAAAATTTGCAAACTGTTAACTTCAGTGTTAACCCAATGTTTTTCAAAGCATGGCCATTGGAATACCTGCATCTGTCATGCTTGATAAAAACACAGGTCCTTGGAGTCCAGCCCCAACCCACTGAGCCATTCCATCAGAAACTATGGGTAACAAATATTGCCTAGTCCTAAGACAGATTTCTTGTCTCCACTCAGAATCACCTCTGGAGGATTTTTCTATTTAATTTAATTTAATTTTTACAGCTCATAATTTTATTAATTCTGATATATATTTAAAAGAATCATCGATTTAATTACACCATGATTAAGAATCCCTCTTGCAAATTTGGGTCTCAAAAGTTACACTTTAAGTTTATATTAGGCTAAAATATTTACTTGGACAATTATTTTAGAGCATTTGCTTATTTCTTCTCTTTTCCATAGTAAAAAAGTACAAAATTATTGTAGTACTTTTATCTATTCTTTAGTAAGGAAAAAACAGTTTATTATCAGAGTCTTTCCTACTGGGAAAAATCACAAAATCCACCTCGCACGCATAAACGCCAAGGTACTCATGATTTTGCCTGTAAAATAGAAAACCACCCATAAGTTTGTAGTCCCATGAGTCTGCCCCTTTCCAGTCTTGTGCTCCTGATAAGAGGTAATCACCAGCCTACACTTTTAGTGTGTTAATCCCTCTCTTGCTTTTCCTTCAGCTTACCACACTGGGTATACGCTCAGACAATATATAATGCATGTTGATAACATTACATAAGGTGGGATTATATGCAGATATTCAGCAGTCTGGGTCCTTAACTCAGTGAGAGTTGTTGATGTGAGTAGCACTTCACTCATCTTACTGCTGTGTAGTATTTTGTATTGTGAATATATTGCAATCTATCCGTTCTTTCAGTGATCGCAAGACATTTGGTTGTTAGTTACTTTTGTAATAGTTACTCTTGCAAATAATGATGCAATGAGCAGTCTTGTTCATGTCTGCTAATGTGTGTGTCCAAGATTTTTTCCTAGATTATGTACCTGGAAATGAAATTGCTGGCTACAGGATGTACATATATTCAACTTTACTAGATAAGAGCAAATTTTTTTCTCCAGTGCTTATACCAATTTAGATTCCAACCAGTGTGTAAGAGGTCTCACTGATCCACATGCATGACAGCAGTGGGGTGTTTAGTCTTCTTAATTTTAGTCAATACAATGGTTGATAAATGCAGCTTATTATTTCAACTTGCATTTCTCTGATTCTTAATGAGTGAAGTAAAGCATTTTTTTAATGGTTTACTGGCCACTGATGTGTTCTCTTACATGAAATGCCTTTTGTATTGTGTTTTTTTTTTCCATTCTTTTTCTTAGTGATTTATAGGAATTCATATATCCTGGATCTTAATCATTAGTCTCTCATAGGTAATATATGTACATTTTCTATTTGGCCCCTAATAAATGCACCTACCAAGAAACATTTCATACTGAATTTTCATGTCATGGACCTAGGGTCACCTAATTAATATGAATTCATGCTCCCAATTTCAGTTCAGGTCTGGTTTGTGGTTAAGAATTCTCAGAAAAAGGGGCGCCTGGGTGGCTCAGTGGGTTAAGCCGCTGCCTTCAGCTCAGGTCATGATCTCAGGGTCCTGAGATCGAGTCCCGCATTGGGCTCTCTGCTCAGTGGGGAGCCTGCTTCCCTCTCTCTCTCTCTCTGCCTGCCTCTCCATCTACTTGTGATTTCTCTCTGTCAAATAAATAAATAAAATCTTTAAAAAAAAATGGAATCTGTTTTTAAAAAAAAAAAAAAGAATTCTCAAAAAAAAAAAACAGTTGCCCTTTGTTCACTTCGTGACAAAACTGAGACCAGCAAATATCCATATTGCCCTCTCATGCAACCTTTGAAGTTTTGATTCTCTGGCTGGGGTGTCTCTATATAGCTATCTGTTGCATGGGGCCCTGGCCTTCCAGGGAAGTAACTGCCTGCTCAACCCGTCCTTCTGGATCCAAGATTTCTCATCATCTTAACATTCGAGTGTAGCATTCTTTTTTTGCTATTATAACACTAAAGGAAAATTTATTTACTATTTTATACATTTTGTGCTAGAGGTGCTCCTTGTTACATTGTCTGGAATATTGCTAATAAAACACCTCAAGAAATTAAATTATGACTAATATCACATGGAAAATAGCACAGCACATATGAGCAATGTGCTTCATGGGAAGATTGGTTATCTTCTAAACAATAATTTTATAGGCTAATTTTAAAGACCCATTTAACCACAAGAAGAAGGAGAAGAAGGAGTGGTAGGAGGAAGAGGGGTAGGAGGAGAAGATGAGTTGTATATCAGAACTCACATCATATTACTTAAGCAGGATAATTTAGCACAATGAGATAACGCATGCAAGAAAGAATGTTATCTATGCCTTCCCCATAAAGATCAAGAATTCAACAGAATTATATCCTTGAATTAAAACAGTTCTTGGAGAACTTGGGAGTCCACTTAAGAAGTGGTAGCAACACAGTACTACAAAATCTCTGAAAATGCGGGCCCTGGGTGACTCAGGCATTAAGCATCTGCCTTCAGCTCAGGTCAGGATTCCAGAATCCTGGAATTGAGCCCTGCATCCTGCTCCCTACTCAGTGGGAACCCTGCTTCTCCCTCTCACTCCCCCTGCTTGTGTTCCCTCTCTTGTCGTCTCTCTCTCCGTCAAATATAAATATAGATAGACAGATAGATAGATAGATAATAGATAGATATATCTATATATATATATATATCTGAGAATAACCACACCCCCCCCCCCAAAAAAGGAAAAGCAGCTTCATTTTGCTGCATCATCCCATCCCCCAGACCAGCACTGCTCAACACCAACAGGACACTTGTCTTGAAGGAATTTGTATCACTGGAAAGGGGGAAATGGAGTGAGTGCCCAGATTCCCCCCTTTTGGGACACTACACAAAGCACTCATTCACAGACCAGCAAAACTGACACATCTAGAGATGGCTAGGAAAAAGGAAGAAGATAATTTTTACTTTATGGTTATACTATTCTATAGCATTTTAGATTAACCACCTATTGCTTTTTTTTTTTTTTTTTTTTTAAGATTTTGTTTAGTTACTTCTTTGAAAGAGAGAGAGAGCACAACCAGGGGCAGGGGAGAAAAAGGAGAGAGAGAAGTTCAAGCAGACTCCCCAATGAGCACAGAGCCTGACACGGGGCTAGATCCCAAAACCCTGAGATCATGAACTGAACTGAAATTGGGAGCGAAATGTTCAACTGACTGAGCCACCCAGACACCCCAACAATCTATTGTTTTTAACCAGACGGACAGTCAAGATATTTTAATTTTGAAAACAAAGATAAAAAATACTTCTCTCCCCCTTCTTCTTGCCTTTGCTGTGCCATTGATCTCTGTAACTACAGTCACCACCAATGCAGGGCTCGGGGATACCAGCAAATAACTGACTCTGGGCAGCCCACCTTGTAAGACTGCATGTCAGAATATGGTATTGTCAGGAATAGATAGGTCAGAGAAATTGTAAAGGAAAGGAGACTCAGGTTTAAGGAGGGTCTGTTTACAGACTGCTGTACGGTCTGTTTACAAGATTGCTAATGCTTTAAACAAAATTGCAGAATATACTTTCTTCATAGTTCTTGACAGCAATTATTGAAAGTAACATCTTGAGGTGACTCCATTTTATCACAAGCATTCATTATGTGGCCAACAATGATGTTGCTCAGGGAAGAGAGCAGGATCAAACATTCCTGCCTCTGGGCTAAGCCTTGTTTCTCTGAGTGTGTATTATAATGTCCACTGCCTCCATTCAATTAAGAACACCTAGAGGGGAGAAACTATTGTTTTTCCTTGTGTGAGGTTCAGCTACAGATAATATTTGCCTATCAGATCGACAAAGACTTGGAGAAAGAATAATTGAATGTTAATAAGAGAAACTCCAAATTAAAATTTGTAAAAATGACATACCTCAAATTATTAAAAAAAAGTGCATTAGTAGCAACTATGTGTAAAGGGGGCAATTGTTTCTAACAGTGAAAACAGCAATCCATGATCCAACTATAGCCAAAGGATAAAATATTCCACAAACTTAAAGCTAAGCAGGAAAAAATGACTTAAATGTACAAGAGGTTGTGTTTTAATATTCGCATTACTCAATTCTTTTTTCATCCTTTTCTGAAATTAAGCATTTGTGTGAGTCAAGATAAAATGTTGCACTATGAATAGTTTTTGTTTATGAATAAAATGCTTAAGAGGAACCTTGGTGGCTCAGTCAGTTAAGCATTCAACTCTTGATTTCCACTCAGGTCACAATCTTGGAGTCGTGGGATCAAGCCCCATGTTGGGCTTTGTGCTCAGCACAAAGTCTGCTTGAGATTCTGTCTCTCCCTCTCTTGTCTTCCCCTCCCTCAACTCTCTCTCTAAAATAAATAAATAAAATCTTTTTAAAATGCTTAAAATGTTAAATTTATTTTTTTAGTTTATTCGGATAAGTTACTTTTAACAAAGCTATAACTTTCGAGCTTTAAAAACTTAAGGGTAGGTGGCTCAGTCATTAAGCGTCTGCCTTTGGCTCAGGTTGTGGTCCCAGGGTCCTGCGTTGGAGCCCTGCATCGGGCTCCCTGGGTGTCTGCTTCTAACTCTTTCACTCCCCCTGCTGTGTTCCCTTTCTCTCTGTGTGTCTCTCTCTATCAAATAAACAAATAACTAAAAAAAAAAAAAAACTGGATGGTAGATACCACTTAACATTTTTCCTTTTTTAACTTCCATTTTCTACAGTGAGAAACAGGTATTCTTTATAATGTCCCCTATTGAAATTCTAAGTAAAAAAGACAAAAGTCATCATATTCCAAATTTTAAATCAGTAAAATTTGTGTAGAAGCAACTCGCTTCTCCCATTTCAAGGAATATGAAATTGTCTCTTGATCATATAAATATATGGTGATCTTTTGTTTCATAGTTATACATATGGCTTGGCTTGTCCTCAGATTATGAAAATTACAAAGATCTAATAAAGTTGCAAGTTTGTCATGAAGCTCCAGAATTATTGAAAAGAAATAATACATAGTAGAAACAGAGAGCTGTGACTTTTAGATTATAGATTTATTCTACACTAATAGTAAATTTGTCAATTTAACGTTTATCAAGTAGATTTTGTTCTAACAGAACAGTAATTTTTTCCCACAATTTCCAAATGCTGGCCTAGAACAGTGTTTCCAAAAGTTTTGTAGATATGTGGCAATATAATTTTGCCATGTGTCAACAAGAAATACTGTGGCTATGTAATTTTCCTTGCATATCTAACCATCTTTACCTGCTTCTAATTTTCCTTTTTATGTTGCATTTATTACAATACAAAGTATGTTTCATTATTAAATTTCTCATTTCTCTTCTCTATCCCTGTGCTAAAATACAAGTCCATGAAGGCAGGAATTTTTCTCTTTTTAGTTCACTGATCCATCCCGAGCACCTAGAACCATGCCTGGGACACAGTAATCATTTAAAAACTATTTGTTGAATAAGCATTTATATACATTACGCAATAATTATTTGTTGAATAATACATGGCATGTATCAAAAGTAATATAAACAAAATAGATGATGTTAGCCAGTATAAGAAAACTATAATATCTTTAGCTCATGGTATAAGAAAAAAATAATTTGCCTTAGATGGTAAATTTTAGATACTGGACACATGTTCCAAACAGAAAAATCTAGATTAAACAACATGTTCAGGTTTTTAGAGGGGAAGATGGCAGCAGAGTAGGAGGACCCTAAGGTCATCTTATCCCACAAATTCAATTAGATAACTATCAAATAATCCTAAATACCCCAGAAATCAACCTGAAGACTGGCAGGACACACTTTACAACTAAAGGCAGAGAAGAGGCCACATCGAAGAAGGTAGGAAGTGTGGAAATGTGGTTTGGGAGAGAAACAGATTGTAGCCACCCCAATGGGAAGGGAGCCTCAGGCACAGGGAAGGACAAGAGACCAAGTAGCACACAGGGAAACTCAAACAGAGAGGACAAATACCTAGTAATTAACTTGGAAAGTGAGAGGGCTGAATTTCATGAGTTCTTGCAACCATTGAGGCTTAAATTCTAGAGGCTTGGCTTTGGGAGAGCTTGGTAGCACTGGGGCTGCTCTTGGAATTCAAATAACCTGTTGTGAACACACAGCATGGAAATAGTGATCTGAAGAGCACCTGGGGCATGCAGTAGGGAAGTTATTTGCTCATACTGAAGCATGTTCCAGAGAGGCACCATTCACAGAGAGACCCCTCCAGGAACAAAGATAATGGCCAGCACCATTTTTATCCTCTGCCCCTGAACATAAGCAGAGGACCATGTGCAAGAATCAGCACAGTGCTACCTAACTTGTTTACACTAAGCTCCTCCCCACCCCTACACTCCAGTGGAACTGCCCTTCCCAGTCATTTACCTCAGTAGCAGCACAGCTGGCCCTTCCCACAGAAGCCTGTCCCAAACCCCTGCCTACACTGTATCTCCTAACCCAGGAGTTTTATAGGGCCCTAGATCCATTGGCAGTGGAAACAGGTCTCATTTCACAGAGCAGACCTAGTTAAAATGTGCCACATTCAAGCCAAGGACCAAATGTTGCCCACAACAGAAAGAGTCTTTGCAGACAACTGCCCTGAAGTTATCCCTCAGGGCAAAACAACAGAGTGCACACAGCACACATTGGAGATATTCCCTGAAGAGCCAGGCCCTGGGGAACAGGGAACATTACACTGGACCTCTTCCTTAAAAGCCCATTACCCTCTCAAGAACAGAAGAGCATATCTGACTTTTCTAATACACAGAAATAGGTATACAGACTTAGACAAAATGAGAAGACAGAGGAATTTGTCCCAAATGGAAGAACGAACAAGATCATGGGCATCTAAGTGAAACAGATATAAGTAACATGCCTGATAAAGAATTTAAAATAATGATTATAAAGATACTCACTAGGCTTGAGAAAAGAGTGGAAGGCATCAGTGAGACCCTTAACACTGACATAAGGAATAACAAAGCAGAGATAAAAGACTCATTACATGAAATGAGAAACACAGTTGATGGAATGAACAGCAGGCTGGAAGAAGTAGAGGAATGAATTAATGACCTAGATGACAGACTAATGGAAAGTAATCAGTCTGAACAAATGAGAGAAACAAGAACCATGCAACATGAGAACAGACATAGGGAACTCAGTAACTCTACCAAATGTAATAATAAAATTCATATTATAGGAGTCACAGAAGAAGAGAGAGCAAAGAGGGCAGAAAATTCATTTCAAGACAAAATAGCTAGAAAATTCCCTAATTTTGGGAAGGAAACAGATATTCAGACCCAAGAAGCACAGAGAACTCCCTACAAAATCAACAAAGCAGAACGACACCAAGACATACTGTAATTAAAATGGCAAATGTAGTGATAAAGAAAAAAATTTTTTAAAGAAGCAAGGCAGTTACATACAAGGGAAACCCCATAAGGCTATCAGCCTACCAGCAGATTTTTCAGAAGAAACTTTACAAGCCAGAAGAGATGGCATGACATAGTCAAAGAGGTGGTATGATATATATTCAAAGCACTGAATGGGAAAAATCTGCAACCAAGAATATTCTCTCCAGCAAGACTATCATTCAGAATAGAAGGAGACATAAAGCATTTCCCAGACAAACAAAAACTAAAGGAGTTTATGACCACTAAACCAGCCCTGCAAGAAATATTAATGGGGAATCTGGGTGGAAAGGAAAGACCCTAAAAGACAGTATAAAAGTAGTAAACACAAAAGCAGTAAAAATGGATATTTCTGTAAAAATTAAGTCACAGAACTTACAAAATAAGAGGATGTAGAATATGATACTGTATACCTAAAACATGGGAAGAAGAGTAAAGAATGGGTTCAAACTTAACATACTCAGGAAATTATATAATCTGGTTTATTGAATTATGGCTATTAAAATATTCTTTTCAAGCCTGTTTTGGAATTTTTTCTAATACCTTATGATTAATGGGCAATAAAATATAACATTTTAATTATTCACGATTTTGCAGGATTTCAGAGTATTAATTCTGAACATTATTTCACATTATACAACAATAAACCATAGAAATAAAAACATGGAAGAATGAGCTGAAAGGGTACTGACCACAATTAAATCCTTAATGTGAACTAATTTTAAGACCATTTTTATCTTTTTCCTAATATGTGCATGAATAAAAATTCTGCTTCACTAATATTTGGGGTTTAAATACATCCAGATTTTTCTAAATGCCTTAATATAAAAAACATGACCTCAAACCAGTATACATCTCTTATCCTTAGGAAATCTAATTAGATAGATTGCCTTAAACTTTACCAAGTATTTTTAATATCAGCTTGCAGCTATGCAAAGGCATAACTACTGTGAGGCTAAACACGTAAAAAGTTTTACATGAAATAGTGTCACAAGGCATTTCTTATCTCAGGTTTGATATGCCTGTGTGTGTCTGTGTGTGTTTAATGAATACATTTTAAATTCCTAGAGCAGTCTTATCAAAAGCAGCAGCTGGCTAAATACAGAGTAATGATATGACCTGGAATCCAAACGAGGATACTTGAGAGTAAAAAGAACACCTTTAACATCACCCTGGGACAGCAGCCTCGCAGTCACCCTGGGTCCACAGACAAGACCGGCCCACATGTTCCCACTCTTTGCAATCAGTTCATATCCACTAATCTGAAGATAAAACCACTGGTATACATATACTGAGAACCAATTGTTTAAGCATGAAAACTTCACCAAGTGTAAACCAACATGCTAAAAGGCCTAGTTAATAAAATATAGGGCTTTATCCTTTTGTTATCAAAGTAGAAACACACACATACACACACACACACACACACACACAAATGAAAAAATTAAGTGCTTGCCATGAAGATGCACACATCTTTTTCAGGACTCACTAGTGATATAAGAAGAGCTGATTCACGAAGTCTGAATTTACCATTGTGAATTACCGCTTATCTTAATTAGGGTGAAATGTATTCCCAAACTGTATTAGACATTAGATCCAAGCAAAATAGTCACTTGTTTTATTAAATTAAAAGTAGACTATAAAAAAACTTAACTTTTTCTCTGTATCATTCTAATTCTTTATGCAATTGTTTGCAAAATCCATATAATAAAAATGTAAATTGTTTTGTAGGAGCTTTCAGTGAAGGAAATTGCAAAAATAAAAAGATTCAGTAATCACCCAAAATGATTTTTAAAGCTATTTGGAATAGATAGCACATTGATTCCAACCCCTTGTTAAGATTAGAATATTGTAACCAGTAAAATTAAGTCATCCCTAATGACAATTGCATAAATTGGTCACATTTTATCAAATGTTATCCTCGAGGCCTTATATTTTTGATTTAGCAAATATGCCCCCCATACTTTCCTTGTACATTTCAGATTCTCTCTTCTGCACAGAATGATTGCCTATTATTGACTACATTGCCCTGTTAATGAATCCAAGACATCATTTCACTGATTTAATAATATTGCAATGTTATTACCCAGCATCATCATCTTACAGCACTGAGGGGATCTCAGATAGCTTTCCATTACCACTAGACGGTTAACCGTCTGAATATATTTATAGCGAACAGATACTTCAGTCATTCTGGAATGCCGTCTGCAGTTTTTTTAATGGCTCAAGAAGAGGGGGGAAAAAACTTTTCTGAGCATAATAAAGAGGAAAACATTCAAGTTTAAATATTGAAGTTGTTAAATATTTAGATCATATTACCACAATACAATTCTAAAAGCAAAAACTGAGATCCTACTACCACAATAATACAATGGTGAAAACATTTGAAAATGTAGAAAAAATAAAATGTTACTAATTTTTGTTGTCTGATTGCTGAGGCTAGGACCTCTAGTACTATTTGAATAGCAGTGGTGATAATAGACATCCCTGCCGTGTTCCTGACCTTAGCAGAAAAGCTTTCAGTTTTCTCCATTG
>NW_026739919.1:0-1078 GCF_022355385.1 Mustela nigripes | reverse complement strand
GAAACCATAGAGCCAGAGGATAATAGGATGAATAAGATGACACATTCAAAGTTCTGAAAGAAAAAGACTGTTGACCAGGAATCCTATATCCAGTGAAGTCTTTCAAAAAAGGAGAAACTAAGACACTCCCACATAAATAACAACTGAAAAAATCCATCACTTGCAAACCTGCCTTACAAGAAATACTAAAAGAAGTCCTTCAGAAAAAATGAGAGGACACTAGACAGTAACTTTATCCATTTAAAGATAAGAAAAACACCAGTAAATGTTGTTACACAGGTAAATTTAAAGAAAATATAAACATACCTTTTGTTCTCAATACTTTTTTCCTCCTATTTGAATTAAAAGATAATTACATAAAGCAATAATAGCAAACCTGTGTTGATAGGCACACAATATATAAAAATATAATTCACATGAAATCTTGAAAAAGGAGGACAAAGCTGGTGGACTCACACTTCCTTTTTTCAAAATTTACTACAAAACTACAAAAATCAAGACAGGGTAGAATTGGTATAAGAATAAATGTAAAAAAAGAAAAGAGAAATAAAGAATAAATATGTAGACCAATGAAATAACATTGAATTTTCAGAAATAAACCCATACATCTATGGTCAATTGATTTTTGACAAGTGCCAAGACCATTCAAAGGTGGAAAAAAGAGTCTTTTCAATAATTGGCACTGAAATAACTAGATAATTACATTCAGAAAGAATAAAAATGGGGCTCCTGGATGGCTCAGTCGGTTAAGCATCTGTCTCCCGTTTAGGTCATAATCCCAGAGTCCTGGGATCAAGACCTGCATCAGACCTCCTGCTAAGTGGGGAGTCTGCTTCTCCTTCTTCCTCTGCCCTCTCCCCTTTCCCTCCCCAACTTACATGCTCTCTCTCTCTCAAATAAATAATATTTTTCTCTAAATAAGAGAATAAAACTGGACCCTTACTTCATCCTATTTACAAAAATTAACTCAAAAAGTATCGAAGAACTAAATCTAAGGGCTAAAACTATAAAACACTTAGAAGGAAACAAATATATCTTTGCAAAGTTGGATTCAAGAATGGTTTCTTAGTTATGACGT
>NW_026739918.1:0-17401 GCF_022355385.1 Mustela nigripes | reverse complement strand
TTTGGGATCAAGGTGATGCTGACCTCATAAAATGAGTTTGGAAGTTTTCCTTCCATTTCTGTTTTTTGGAACAGTTTCAGGAGAATAGGAGTTAGTTCTTCTTTAAACGTTTGGTAGAATTCCCCCGGGAAGCCGTCTGGCCCTGGGCTTTCGTTTGTTTGGAGATTTTTGATGAATGTTTCAATCTCCTTTCTGGTTATGGGTCTGTTCAGGCTTTCTATTTCTTCCTGGTTCAGTTATGGTTGTTTATATGTCTCGAGGAATGCATCCATTTCTTCCAGATTGTCAAATTTGTTGGCGTAGAGTTGCTCATAGTATGTTCTTATAATTGTCTGTATTTCTTTGGTGTTAGTTGTGATCTCTCCTCTTTCATTCATGATTTTATTAATTGGGTCCTTTCTCGTTTCTTTGTGATGTCTGGCCAGGGGTTTATCAATCTTATTAATTCTTTCAAAGAACCAGCTCCTAGTTTCGTTGATTTGTTCCATTGATTTTTTGGTTTCTATTTCATTGATTTCTGCTCTGATCTTTATGATTTCTCTTCTCCTGCTGGGTTTAGGCTTTCTTTCTTGTTCTTTCTCCAGATGCTTTAGGTGTAGGGTTAGGTTGTGTACCTGAGACCTTTCTTGTTTCCTGAGAAAGGCTTGTACCGCTATATATTTTCCTCTCAGGACTGCCTTTGTTGTGTCCCACAGATTTTGAACGGTTGTGTTTTCATTATCATTTGTTTCCATGAATTTTTTCAATTCTTCTTTAATTTCCTGGTTGACCCATTCATTCTGTAGAAGGATGCTGTTTAGTCTCCATGTATTTGAGTTCCTTCCAACTTTCCTTTTGTGATTGAGTTCTAGCTTCAAAGCATTGTGGTCTGAAAATATGCAGGGAATGATCCCAATCTTTTGATACCGGTTGAGACCTGATTTAGAACCCAGGATGTGATCGATTCTGGAGAATGCTCCCATGTACACTAGAGAAGAATGTGTATTCTGTTGCTTTGGGATGAAATGTTCTGAATTTATCTGTGATGTCCATCTGGTCCAGTGTGTCATTTAAGGCCTTTATTTCCTTGTTGATCTTTTGCTTGGATGATCTGTCTACTTCAGTGAGGGGAGTGTTAAAGTAAATATTCTTTCCTTTAAAAATTTTTTTTCACTTGCTACAAAGCACAATCAAATGAATTAAGAGTTTGAATACTTTTTGAACTTTGTTTGGAAAGAAAACCTTCATGATGAAATATATTACATCTTCATGGTGACAGATTCTGTTTCTGTTCTGTGATATCAGTGAGCCAGAGATGGCCCCTGTGTACTGGCAGCTGCAACCCATGAGGTAAAGACCTCTTGCTGGTGCCTAAGACAGATTTGTTTTCTACACATCCAGTCTTTTAAGAACATAACCCTGGAGAGCAGATGTTTAAGTATTGACTGCCTGCCTGAATTCCATAGGTCGTAAAACTGACCAACATTTTCTTATCATAAATAAAGTCAGTGAGTCAATTAAGCAATCAAGATGAACTCTTCAGCTCTAAAAGTCCCTGAACAGCTGTTAGATTTCTAAATCCTTGGTGCAGAGTCCGCCGCCCCCCCGCCCCAGTCAGGCTGCAGAAAGGCATTACTTAGGCACATGTGAACCCTGTTCAATGTCCCCAGTCTTGAAAGGATTAATACTGTGATGGGTTCCCCCACTTGCAAACCTGTCAGTCCCCCAGGAAAGGGGATTTCAAGTTACTGCCACCTCATGGTCATATATTTTTCCTCCAGCCTGAAACTCATTGAACTCACTCTGCATTCTTCCAGTCTTGGAATGTCTTTCTAAATTTGAAATATTTGATTGTCCTATTAGTTCTGAAGAAGTTGAAGGGGAAGAAGGGAAAAAACAAGGGATCCTGAGAACAAGTGAGCCAGCCACAATGAATCCCTTGGCCACATGTAATTTTTGGAACAGGTTCAGCTCTGGTGTGAAATATCTTACCCTCTATTTTTCATTTTTTGAGGAACGTCTACACTGTTTTCCACAGTGGCTGCACCAACTTGCATTCCCACCAACAGTGTGAGAGGGCTCTCCTTTCTCCCAACTTCTCCACCACTGGTTGTTTTTTGCCTTGTCAATTTTGGCCATTCCACCTGGTAGAAGGTGGTATCTCAATGTGGTTTGATTTGACTCTCCCTGATGGCTAATGATGATGAACATTTTTCCATGTCTCTGTTGGTGATTTTTATGTCTTTTTTGCAGAGGTGTCTGGTCACATCTTCTGCCATTCTTTGACTCGATTATTTGTCTTTTGGGTGTGGAGCTTGAGAAGTTCTTTGTAGACCTCGGACTTCAGCCCTTTGTCTGTAGTGTCATTTGCAAATAGCTTCTCCCATTCTGTGGGTTGCCTTTTGTTTTGTTGATGGTTTCCTTTGCTGTGCAGAAGCTTTTGATCTTGAGAAAGTCCCAAAAGTTCATTTTCACTTTGTTTTCCTTGCCTTCGGATTGTGTCTAGCAAGGAGTTGCTGTGGCTGAGGTCAAAGAGGTTGCTGCCTCTATTCTCCTCTAGGATTTAGATGGATTCCTGCCTCAGTGTGAGGTCTTTTATCCAGACTGTTCATGACAGACAACAAAGTGATGGTTGGCAGCATGGGAGAAATAGGTGATGGGGATGAAGGAACTGCTTGTCCTGATGAGCCCTGGACAATGCATGGAAGTGTTGAATCCCTCTGTTGTATTCCAGAAACTATTATATGTGAACTCTAGTGGCATTAAAGAATTGTAAGAAAGGAAAGTAGTTGGCAAACTGTTTGTATGTATGGAAATGTTCAGCCCTGTCTTTCCTATTTCATTTTGGTGATAAGTCTAATCCTATTATACACTGAAAAGTTTATTAGTAATCATTGCTTTTTGTTTTTTAATGCATAATGTTGCATAATTAGTCCTACCATTACTTACTAGTAATTGACACCTATTCTCTCCTATTGTTTTATTTAAATGATAGCATTTATGTGTGTTACAGATATTGAGTAATACACAACCATATAGAAATCACAGAAAGCTATTACAGCTGTTTTATGTAAAGGCAAAACATATATAACATTATGGATTCTATCATAATGTAGTTTTCTAATCTAGAATGTGTGTGTCATCACCAAAGACCCTTCCACATGCAAGGCAGTAAGTAGAATGACCTAGAGAATAGCGAGATTATTCAGCTTGTCACTCAAAGTGGAACACTCAGGCTGGAAGGAGACATTTATTGTAATATTGTTATCAGTGGTACTGTTATTGAATTCAAATATCCTACCCCTTGAAGGTTCTTCTTTGACTCCCATTTTGTCCATAAGGGTACTTATTGACTGTATGCTCACCCTCAACTCATGCCCAGTCCTTATCTTTGTATCCAGTCCTAGACTCACTGGCATCCAACCCTGCCTCCCCTGTTCCCACTTTCTGTGTCCCTTCCTCTTTTTCTGCTCCCCAAGGTTTCCCAAGATCCATCATGGCTCCAGACTCCCACCCTTCAGGTGTCTGAGGTTCCTTGGGTCCACCATCTCTCCTGATCCCCTCTGGTTAATAGGAGGTGGTGTGAGTATAAACGAAGGTCTTGCTCTACCTTCCCTTGTGTCCTGGCCCTCCGAGGGCCATGGGCCCCATTCTGGAGTCCTGGATTGCCTGGATATTAGTCTATAGCAATGAAGAAATTGAATTTAAATATAACTATAAATTGGGAATAAAGGAAGTCTCAATATGTTTCAGAAGAATGAAACCCACAATGTTTGTCCTTTGATCATCATTGCAAATGTGCTAGATTAATCAAGAAAGGATAAGTAGGGTTTCCACATATATTTGCAAATTGAATAGCTTTTTGAACACAACTCTAAAAGGGAATCTCAAAGAAAAAATCGGTCTGATCTGTATGAAAATGATACTGTATATGTGGCATTAAAATATTCTTCAGTCCTGGGTATTCACCTTTGGATAGAAAGATTTGTGGTTTTCAAATCATCCCATATTAATGGAGAAGGTATGAGACCTAAAACATCTCTAGAAAGGCCACTTATCTCTGTAACCTCACTGGGTGTCAGTGTGGGGCTTACATAATATACATAAATGGGAAGATGTCCAACTGATTCTCACGCTTGATCTGTGTGGGAAGTCCATGAAACTTATTAATTTAAGTCATCGGTTCATCAGCTTCTCTCTCAAGGACTCCTGGACAACACCCAGACAGTGTGGCAGCACCAGGAGTCTGAGAGTGGGAGAGGAAGAGCCAGAGGTGACAGGGATAGAGAGAGGAAGGGACAAGGGGGAATTGCAAGGAAGATAGGTGGGTCGTGGCCCCGGAGTGCGGAAGGAGAATCATGGCCCACGGAGGAGGGGCTTTGAGTCTTGGGGCAAGAAAAGGCAGGAATCTTGGGCATCGGAGTTCTCTGAGTCCAGGGCTCTGATCTGCCTCCGAGGGCCATTGCACTTGGGAAGATGAGTCCCCGTCATTCGGCCTGCGGATGTGGGGCCCAGCCTCAGGGTCTGTCAGGGAGAGAGGTGGCTTGAGGGAGAGGATGCTGCTCTTTGGCAGGTAGTTTCTAGTGCTTGCCCTGTGGGGAAGTGACCCTGAGACATCTCCCTCCATGCCCTATCCCTGCTGCGTTCCTCCTGCACCAGCAGGGCCTAGCTCATGTTCCAAAACCAGGCCCCAGTCCTGCAGTCTGGAACTGGCACAGAGGCAGAGCTGATCTCAACCCAGGGTATTTGAGAATAAGGTCCATGTTCTCCCTCTGGAGCTGGCAATGTGCAGCAGGATGCGGGGTTGCTATCGTCATGTTGCCTGCCCATCCTGACGTGGGATGTGAGGTGGACAGTTTCAAGCCATGCAGCCTTCTCTTACATCCAAGCAGAAACTTCTACTTCACCAAGCCTCCTCCTGCTTGTGAAGAGATGGCAGTTAGTAGTCGAAGGTAAAATTGGTTCCTTACCACACTGGTGGAAAGGATTTCATCCATCTACCATGTCTAAAGTCCCTTTCATTGAAAATAGGATCTAAAGAGATATGCAGAAAATTCATAACACATCTGTAGGTCCCTCTAGGATTGCATTTTGACTCTGTCACCTATGTGTCACCAAACATTTTATTGGCATGGTCGAAAATAAACTCTCGCAATCAAGATCTTGGTGCTAAATGATGTCTTGTATCAGTGGACTTTCATATATCGTGACCTGAGCGGAAATTATTCCTAAAAGGAAGAAGGAAAGAAAAGTTCAACGAGTGTAACGGGTGTCAGTGACTTATGTCGTAGGAACATTTTGGTGGGTAAACACAGGTGTCTGTTCCTTTACATTTGTACTTCCATAGTGTGTATTTTGATTTGTTTTCAAGGCTTGACTCATTTATTTGAGAGAGAGTGAGAGCATGAGAGGGGAGAAGATCAGAGGTAGAAGCCGACTTCCCTCGGAGCTCGGAGCTGGGAGCCCGATGCGGGACTTGATTCCGGGACTCCAGGATCATGACCTGAGCTGAAGGCATTTGCGCAATCAACTGAGCTACCCAGGTGCCCTGCATTCTGTGTTTTTGAAGGGAGCAGGACAAGCACTCCAATTTATGTAATGACATTGTCAAATTTGGCTCCACTCATCACTCAGACAGAGAGGAGAAGGAATCGATTTTTGGATCTGAGGTGCTGTCGTAAAGGCCTGTCCCAGTGTAGGGACAGGCTTCCTGGGACCAGAGCAGCCTCAGTGCCTCCCCCAGAGCAGCGCCACACCCCCGCACCCCATTCGTCCCCCAGCGCCCCCAGTCCCCTTAACCCCCTCATCGTCCCCTTAGAGCGTTGCGGAGCTTCCCAGGGCCGCCGGCAGAGGGCGCCCGCATGCCTCCAGCCAGCGGGGCTGTTTGCTCCCGTGCGCAGCAGCCTTAGGGGTAGGCGGCGCGCCATGACGTCATCTGACGCTGGGTTTCAGGGCGGGAAGGGTTTGTGCCGCCAGCTGAGGACCCTCAGACCCTCAGACCCTCAGGGCTGCGTTTACAGCAAGTTCTGACGCTGCCCCGGAGAGACCCTCGGGACTTTGCAGCAGCTTGGTGCCTCCTGTGGTGCGATGGCTGGAGTGCCCTTGTGGGCTGAGAGCTGAGGAGGGGGCTCTGGGCGGCTTCCCGAGACAGGCTGGTAGGTGAGCCGCCTCCTTGTTGCATTTTTGTGTTGTTGCCACAGGTTGGTCCTCGTTTTCCTCGAGGGTGTTTGAATAAGACCTATTTGACTCGGGCTTGACCCTGGCTAGAGGGGTCGTGCGACGCCATTCCGCAGATGCCGCGGTTGGTTTGTTACAGATGCAGGCTTGTTTCTGGGGAGAAATCCGGACTCGAATTAAGAGGAACAGGAGCAGCATGTGGTTGTGAGTGAAAACCCCAACTGCTGACTCTCGGGGCGCCCTAGAAGAATGCACTTGGGACCCATTGCCGATTACTGCTGGAACCAGAGCCCCAGGTAAAAACAATGTGCCGTCCAGTTTCTAACCTTCAAGGTTAGAGTTACCAGCAAATGTTGGGTTTGTGGAGAAGGAAGGAAAACTGAATGTAGGCCAAAGAAGCTGCGACTAAACCTTTGGCACATTGGGGGACTTGGGAGAGGTTCACTGTTGTCAGAGAAAGGAAAGTTTGAAAGGCTGTTAAGAACCAGAAGTGCATTGGAGGCATCTGGTAGTTCAAATCATTATGGCTTCTCCGGGGTGAGTCCTGTTGGAGGAGGTGGGGGGCTGGATAGAGAGATGAGAATAGAGTTCTGCTGGCTAGAATAGTGTAGTACCCATGTGCAGGGTCAAGTCCATGTCCTGCTTTTGGTTCCCCCGTTTATATGGAGTGGTAGTGTGTCAGAACACCCCCTACCAAAGCCTCTTCCCTCTGCTGTGACGTTCCCCTTATGACGTTGCTCGTTCTGACCAAGATTTGCCTTGATGAACGAAATAAGTCAGCCAGAGAGAGACAGGTACTATACGATTTCACTCATTTGTGGAATTTATGGTATGAAACATGGGAGTTGCACTGTGAAAAGTCTGCTCTACTGCAGTGTGGTTAGGTTGAACAGAGGCAACTCGATCTTTGCTTTATATGATATAAAACATAAAAGAGAAGGAAAAAGAGGCAAACCAAGAAACAACTCTTAGCTAGAGAAGAACTTGCTGGTAATCAGAGGGGTGGTGTTTGGGGGCATGGGTTCAACAGGTGATGGGGATTGAGCCTTACTCTTGTTCTGGGCGCCAGGTGTTGCATGGAAGTGCTGAGTCACACCTGAAATGAATAGAACAGTGTATGTGAGTTCATAGTAATGTAAATTAAAACGTTAGGGAAATGTCCCTGGAAGAATTTTAAGTCAACAGTCAAGTTTTTTGTATTTAGTGGTATTGTGTTTCAGTGCTAGCAAAGCCTTCTCTGGTTGGCCTGTCTCCTGTTGGAGGGTATGTGCATGACAGCTCTAAACTACTCAGGTGACCGCTGAGGAGCAGGGAGGGTGAGAAGGGAGAAAGTCTCACCAGCTCCCCATGTGAAGTCTGTATCTGCTCCAGATTGAGACAGTGAGCCCGCATCCCCTCACTGGTTCTCGGGATTTGAGAGACAGCAAGTGCAGAACCAAAGCGAGGTGACAATTCCAAACCATATGTTGGTTCTATACCAGGACCCTATATATGAAAGGAGCCAGCTGAAAATATTTATTGGCACTCGTTTGGGCTGAAGGAGGAAGGTTTTCTCCCTATGAAGGCCCACCCAGAGTCCTGTATGTCTCCTGGAAGTGTCCTCCATGCGTGGCTATGAGCGAAATAGTGAAATACTGGGAAAGCGCACTGACTGAAATCAGGGAGCACGTTTGGGGACATAGAGTACACTGAAAAACGTGAAGCATTCATTGGAGAACATGTTGCAAGAATAGGAATTCTTCCAGGACATTTCCAAACAGTATTGATTTTTCAAAGGAACTGTTTAGAACTCTATGTGTTATCAAAAGTGATCTGTTATGTTGTAACTTCAGAAACCATGCATTTGGATTCGAATCAGGATTCAGTTAGTAGTAGAGGTAAAGGAACGACTTTTGAACTCTGAACCTTCTAAACATCAAGAAATGCTCACAAGATCAAAGTGAGTTTTTTCTGGAAAGGTGATAATCCAAAGAAGTTTCCTCCTTTTGGAAGAGACTGGGAGATGCAGAAAGTGGCATATTCTTTGCACAGAATATGGAGAAGGAGCAATAGTGAGAAGAGGAATGCAGGCCTTGTCGGGACATGTGGGGAAAGGGGTCTCCCCAGATGTTTTGTATTTCAGTTGGTGCAGTAGTAACCTTCTTGTGACCAGATGATGTACAGGTCAAGTCAGGCTTTGGTGCCTTCTTTAAAGGTGTCCTGGGGACCCAAGAATCCATTCCCTGGGGTTTGGCAGTGCAAGGTTTAGTTAGCAGTATGGGAGAGGGGCCTCTCAGGGGAGGCTGGAGAGAATCTTTGTGTTGGGGTCTTTCCCAACAGAATGTCCAGGTTGCAAGGTGTGACGGTCACGGTTAGTGTCCCTGGGAGTGCACTGGGAAAAGTCTGCTCTACTGCAGCATGGTTAGGTGAAGAGAGGCAACTCGATCTTTGCTTTATTGAAATATATCCCCTTTTCCAACTGTGGGTCCAAAGAGGCAGAGGTCGGATGCACAGTGTCCAGTTTCTATCTCCCAGGGGGAGAGACTGGTTTCCAAAAAGGGGTGGGCTTGAGATTTAGGAGTGACGGCAATCCCTTTGACCCAGGTAGTTGTTTTTTCCAGGTGAGTCCCCAGTATTGCGGTCATTGTGTGAGACTAACTTTGAAGACAGAGGACAGTGATGTACAATGAAATTGTTGTAAAACTAGGGAAACATCACAAACTGGTGAAACGCCTGCATGGTAGAATGGGTTTTCTGGTCACTGTGTATAGTTTAAGAGGGTTTCCCTGGGAAGGGTAATTTTTTCTAACAGGATGTTAGCTGCAGAAGTGTCATTGGCCTTTCTCCAAGGGAAAGCTTTTGTCCAGTGAGAAGACCTATAGGCACATTGACTAATACCTACTTATATCCATGAGATGAGGAAATTGCATGAAATCCAGTTGCCAAATGTCTGGTGGTTCATTGAGTGGTTTAAAATGCCCAGGGGAGGTATGGACTTGTTTCCCAGGATTGTATTTTGGACAAGTGAGACAAGCAAGGTATGCCATTTTTGCAGGTGTTGTAACATTTCCCCGTCCATAGTGATTCATGAATGCTCTCAAGTTGTCATCAGAGCAATTGTTTGCTGCTGGCACAGTTGTCAGGAGTGGGAATTTTAGAACATTGGGCAGGGCCAGATTGTTCTTTGCTCCAAGCCTAAAATATCTCTTTTTATCCAGGTGTCATTAGATTTGCAACATTGTTTCTCCTTGTCTGGGCCCCATTGTTGGCCATGTCTGGTCAATTATTCCAACTTCTCAGTTGGTCGGACATCCCTCCTGAACATGACAGAGGTCTGGATATTGATCTCCTTTTGAGAAGCTTTTTTGGACAGAATATCAGGGAGGGGGTTTCCTTTGGCTTCCCGGGATCCAAGTGCAGAATATCCCTGGGACCTTAATAATGAGCAGATCTGCAGGCAGAAGTGTGGCATCTGATGCGTTTTGAACATGGGCACCATTTTCCATCTCATCCCCCTTGTAGGGAATGAAACCTCATTGCTTCCATAATATTCCAGAACCATGAGCGAGTTACCCAAAGCACAAACCGAGTATCTGCATCCATGTTTGTGGTCGTGCTGCTGGCTAATGTAGAAGCTGGAGTAAGGGTGTGTAGCTCATCCTGCTGGCCTGAAGCACCAGAGGGTAAGGTGCTGCCTCAGTGTGTTCAAAGGGAGTTGCAGTAGCATACTTGTCATGATATTTGTCATTTTCCTCCTTTTAAGAGGAACCATCAGGAGAGCATGGAAAGTCTGCACCGCTTAGAGCAGTTTGCTGCAGGTTGTCACGGAGTCAGCAGGTGATCTGTCAGTGCGAAGCGGCTGTGAGCGGTTTCATACGTGAAGGGGGGCAGAAGGGGGGCAGGGGTGAGGCTGTTGGAACCACAAAGAGTTCTGTTGGAGTGGTAAGCAGGAGGATTTCATAGGAGGTGAGGCGACCGGCTGGAAAATGCTGAGTGTGAGGCGAATTCAGAAGGGCTTCTACTACATGGGGCATGGGATGGTGCAAGGGGATGCTGTGACCAGTTCTTCAGTGGCCTCATCCCAGAGGGTGGGGGCAGGGTGGCTCTGAGGTCGGGGGCGTACCCCCCAGCCAAGGCATCTACCTGTTGACGCCAATAGCCTACGGGGTGATGGTGCTCCCTGTGTCCTGGGGTGAGCACTCCAAGGGCATTCCCTTCCCTGTCACACAGAGAGAGGGAAAATGGAAGTTGATAGTGAGGAAGCCCGAGGGAAGGGGCTGTTGGTCGACTTCTGTTTCAGGTTTCAAAGGCTGTGTCATCCCCCTTTTTCTGATTAATAGTGTTAGGTTTGTCAGTGTTTAGTAAAGCCTGTCGTGGCTGAGAAGTTTGGAATCCACTGTTGACAGTAGCCGGTTAGTCTAGGAAAGCCTGGGTATAGGCATTTCGTTTTAGGTTGTGAGAAGTTGAGGATGCCTTGAGTCTACTTGGATCCAGATGTGGTCCTTGTTCTGAGATCAGGTGACCTAAATACCTAACGCGAGTTTGAGCAAACTGCGGTTTTTCTTCGGAGCCGTTATGTCCCTTTTAAGGCCAGAAGTTATCCCAGGTGGATGCTTTCTTCTCAGGAGGGAAGCAGAGATGCCAGTCATTTACAAATTGTAACAAAGGAGAGCCCACAGCCCACTTCCTGTCATGTGGTGGGCAACATGTGCCAAGGGAAGAGGGAGATCTAGGCCTCCAGCCCTGGAATGAGTAAGTCCCAGGAACATAAAGCAGAGAGCAAGGAATACAGTCAGTAATCGTTGTGATGGAATGGCATAGATGGTAGGTCTGCTTGTGAACATAGCATAACATTTGAACGTTTAAACTTCCATAATCACTAATTGTGAGCCTGAAACGAATGTAACATTGGGTGTCAACTGTAGTAAGAGAAAGAAAAAGAGACAACTTGGAAATCTGGAGTCTCTTTAGATCCTCAGAGGTCTTAACTCCAAAGGGGCCGATTTCAACAGGTTTGGGAAAGGGGGGAGCAGAGGGAGCTCAGAGGGAAAAGCAGGGCTCGTGAAGGGATCAGAGGGTAGGATCAGGGGAGATGAGAGGGCGCAGAGAGAGCAGAGGGAGATGGCGCCAGATGGGGCCTGATGGTGTGGCCTGAGCACAAGGTTGTTGCCTCTGCCTTGTAGACAAAGAAGGTGAGAGAAAGGAAGAAGAGGACTCAGGAGCTCTGTTTTGTCTCTCTAGTGGTATGATTACCTCATTTAGTTTTCAAATTGAATATAGAGAGATTCGTTTTTTAATTCGTGATAGCATTTGGAAGTTTCAAAATACTGATTGAAATAGGCATCCCATTTTAGAGCCATGGTTGTCCAATTCAGCTTGAGAAAATTAATGTTGGGATGATCAAAACTCCTCATCGTGGCCATTGAAGTTTTAATTTATTTCTGGTTGTCATGCCATTGATTTGTAAATGTTTATGCAGAGGGACCATTTTAAAAAAATTTTTTAGTTTTTTGAATCTTATTTTTTTAACATATAATTTATTATTTGCCCAGATGTGCAGGTCTGTGACTCATCAGGCTTACACATTTTACAGCACTCACTATTGCCCATGCCCTCCCCAGTGTCCATAACCGAACCACTCTTTGCCTACCCCCCTGCCTCCCAGGAACCCTCAGTTTGTTTTCTGAGATTGAATCTCTTATGGTTTGTCTCCCTCCTGATCCCATCTTATTTCATTGTTTTCTTCACTACTCCCCAACCCCACCATTATCTCTCAAATTCCTCATATTAGAGAGATTGTATGATAATTGTCTTTCTCTAGATTGACTTAATTAGCTTAGCATTTGACCTTAGTCTAGTTCCATCCACATCATTGCAAATGGCAAGATTTCATTTTTTTTGGTAGCTGCATAGTATTCCATTGTGTACATCTTCTTTATCCCTTCATCTGTTGATGGACATCTAGGTTCTTTCCATGGTTTGGCTATTGTGGACATTGCTGCAATAAACATTTGGGTGCACGTGCCCCTTCGGATCACTACATTTGTATCTGTAGGGTAAATACCCAGTAGTGCGATTGCTGGGTCATAGCGTAGCTCTATTTTCAACTTTTTGAGAAAGCTACATACTGTTTTCCAGAGTGTCTACACCAGCTTGCATTCCCAGAAGCAGTGTAGGAGGGTTCCCCTTTTTCCACATGCTCGCCAACACCTGTCATGTCTTGACTTGTTCATTTTAGCCATTCTGACTGGTGTGAGGTGGTATCTCATTGTGGTTTTGATTTATATTTCACTGATGCTGAGTGATGCTGGAAGTCTTCTTTGCAGAAATGTCTGTTCATGTCTTCTGCCCATTTAATGATTGGATTATTTGCTCTTTGGGTGTTCAGTTTGATAAGATCTTTATAGATTTTGGATACAAGCCCTTTATCTCTTCTGTTATTTGAGAATATCCTCTCCCATTCTGTCTGTTGTCTTTTGGTTTTGTTGACATTTTCCTTTGCTGTCCAAAAGCTTTGCTCTTGATGAAGTCCCAATAGTTCATTTTTACCCTTGCCTCCCTTGCCTTTGGCGATGTTTCTAGGAAGAAGTTGCTGTGGCTGAGGTCAAAGAGGGTGCTGTCCATGTTCTCCTTAAGGATTTTGATGGGTTCCTGTCTCACATTAAGGTCTTTCATCCATTTTGAGTCTATTTTTGTGTGTGGTGTAAGGAAATGGTCCAGTTTCATTTTTCTGTGTTGGTTGTCCAATTTTCCCAACACCATTTGTTGAAGAGACTGTCATTTTCACATTGGACATTTTATCGTGCTTTGTTGGAGATTACTTGACCATAGAGTTGAGGGTCTATTTCTGGGCTGTCTCTTCTGTTCCATTGATCTTCATGTCTGTTTTTGTGCCAGTACCGTACTGTCTTTATGATGACAGCTTTGTAATAGAGCTTGACGTCTGGAATGGTGATGCCACCAAGTTTAGTTTTCTTTTTCAGCATTCCTCTGGCTATTTGGTGTCTTTTCTGGTTCCATATAAATTTTAGGATTACTTGTTCCATTTCTTTGAAAAAAATGGATGGTATTTTGATAGGGATTGCATTAAATGTGTAGATTGCTTTAGGTAGCATAGACTCTTTCACAATATTTGTTCTTCCAATCCATGACCATGGAACGTCTTTCCATTTCTTTGTGTCTTCCTCAACTCTTTTCTTGAGTAGTGTGTAGTTTTCCAAGGAAATGTTCTTTAACCTCTTTGGTTAGGTTTATTCATAGGTATCTTATGGTTTTGGGTGTAATTATATATGGGATTGACTCCTTAAGTTCTCTTTCTTCTGTTTTGCTGTTGGTGTCTAGAAATGCAACTGATTTCTGAGCATTGATCTTATATCCTGACACTTGTCTGAATTCCTATATGGGTTCTAGCAGTTTTGGAGTGGAGTGTTTTGGGTTTTCCACATCACGTATCATATCATCTGCAAAGAGTGGGAGTTGGACTTCTTTGCCTATTTGGATGTCTTTTATCTCCTTTATTGTCTGATTGCTGAGGCTAGGACTTCTAGTACTATGTTGAATAGCAGTGGTCATAGTGCACATCCTTGCTGTGTTCCTAACCTTTGGGGAAAAGCTCTCATTTTTCCCTATTGAGAATGATATTTGCTGTGGGTATTTCATGTATGACTTTGATGGTATTTCAGGATATACCCTCTGTCCCTACATTGTGAAGGGTTTTGATCAGAAAACGTTGCTGTCAGTTGTCAAAAGATTGTTCAGAATCTATTTAGATTATCATATGGTTCTTCTTCTTTTATTAATGTATTGTATCACATGGATTGATTTGCGGATGTTGAACCATCCTTGCAGCCCTGGAATAAATCCCACTTGGTCGTGGTGAATAATCCTTTTAACATACTGTTGGATCCAATGGCTAGTATTTTGGTGAGAATTTTTGCATCCATGTTCATCAAGGATATTGGTCTGTAATTCTCCTCTTTGATGGGGTCTTTGGTTTTGGGATCAAGGTAATGCTGTACCTTATATAATGTGTTTGATAGTTTTCCTTCCATTTCTATTTTTTGGGACAGTTTTAGGAGAATAGGTATTAATTCTTCTTTAAATGCTTGATAGAATTCCCCTGGGAAGCCGTCTGGGCTCTTGTTTTTTGGGAGATTTTTGATGACTGCTTCAACCTCCTGACTGGATATGGGTCTATGCAGGTTTTATATTTCTTCCTGGTTCAGTTTTGTTAGTTTATACGTCTCTAGGAATGCATTCATTTCTTCCAGATTTTCAAGTTTGCTGGCATAGAGTTACTCATAATATGTTCTTATAGTTGTTTGTATTTCCTGGGTGTTGGTTGTGATCTCTCCTTTTCCATTCATGTTTTTATTAATGTGGGTCATTTCTCTTTTCTTTTTCATAAGTCTGGCCAGGCGTTTATCAATCTTACTAATTCTTTCAAAGAACCAGCTCCCAGTTTTGTCGTTTTGTTTTACTCTTCTTTTGGCTTCTATTTCACTGATTTCTACTCTGATATTTATAATTTCTCTTCTTCTGCTGGATTTAGGCTTTCTTTGCTGTTCTTTCTCCAGCTCTTTTAGGTGAAGTGTTAGGCTGTGTACTTGAGACCCTTATTGTTTCTTCTGAAAGGCTTGTATCACTATATACATTCCTCTCAGGGCTGCCTTTTTGTGTCCCAAAGATTTTGAACAGTTTTGTTTTCGTTTGCATTTGTTTCCATGAAGGTTTTAAATTCTTCTTTAATTTCCTGGTTGACCCATTCATTCTTTAGTTGGATGCTCTTTCATTTCCATGTATTTGAGTTCCTTCCAACTTTCCTCTTGTAATTGAGTTCTAGCTTCAGAGCATTGTGGTGTGAAAATATGCAGGGAATGATCCCAGTCTTTTGGTACCAGTGGAGATGTGATTTGTGACCCAGGATGTGATCTATTCTGGAGAATGTTCCATGTACACTAGAGAAGAAAGTGGATTCTGTTGCTTTGGGATGGAATGTTCTGAATGTATCTGTGCTGTCCATCTGGTGCAGTGTGTCATTTAAAGACTTTATTTCCTTGTTCATCTTTTGCTTAGATGATGTGTCCATTTCATTCAGGGGTTTGTTAAAGTCCCCTACTATTATTGTGCTATTGTTCATACGTTTCTTTGCTTTTGTCATTAATTGGTTTATATAATTGGCTGCTTCCATGTTAGAGGCATAGATCCTTAAAATTGTTAGATCTTCTTGTTGAATAGGCCCTTTATGTATCATACAGTTTCCTTCCTCATGTCCTATTGTACTCTTTGGTTCATAATTTATCTGATGCAAGGATTGCCACCCCAGCTTTCTTTTGATGTCCATTAGCATGGTAAATTGTTTTCCACCCCCTCACTTTAAATCTCGATGTGTCTTTATGCCAAAAATGAGTTTCTTGTAAACAGCACATCAATGGGTCTTGTTTTTTTAATCCATTCTGGTACCCTGTGTGTTTTCCCTGAGGCATTTAACCCTTTTACATTCAGGCTAGCTATTGAAAGATAAGAATTTAGTGCCATTGTATTGCCAGTAAGGTGACTGTTACTGTATATTGTCTCTGTTCCTTTCTGGTCTATTACTTTTAAGCTCTGTCTTTGCTTTGAGGACCCCTTTCAGTATTTCCTGTAGGGCTAGTTTGGTGTTTTCCAGTTCTGTTAGTTTTTGTTTGTCCTGGAAGCTTTTTCTCTCTCCTTCTATTTTCAATGACAGCCTAGCTGGATATAGTATTCTTGGCTCCTATGTTTCTAGTTTAGTGCTCTGAATATATCATGCCAGTCCTTTCTGGCCTGCCAGGTCTCTGTGGATAAGTCCGCTGTCAATCTACTATTTCTACCATTGTATGTTACAGTCATCTTGTCCTGAGCTGCTTTCAGGATTTTACTCTTTGTCATGAAGACTTGGAAGTTTTACTGTTAGATGATGGGGTGTAGACCTGTATTTTATTGATTTTGAGGGGTATTCTCTGTGCCTCCTTGGTTTTGATGCTTGCTTCCTTTGCCATATTAGGGAAATTCTTTACTATATTTCACTCCAATATACCTTCTGCCCTCTCTCTATATCTTCCTCTGGGAACCCAGTTATTCTAGTATTGTTTCATGTTATGGTATCACTTATCTCTTGAATTCTCCCCTCATGGTCCAGTAGTTGTTTGTCTCCCTTTTGCTCAGCTTCTTTATTCTCTGTCATGTGGTCCTCTATATCACTAATTCACTCTTCTGCCTCAGTTATCCTAGAAGTAAGACATTCCTTTTTTCTAAAGATTTTATTTATTTATTTATTTGACAGACAGAGATTCCAAGTAGGCAGAGAGGCAGGCAGAGAGAGGGGGGAAACAGGCTCCCTGCTAAGTAGAGAGGCCGATGCAGGGCTTGGTCTCAGAACCCTGAGAATGTGACCTGAGCCAAAGGCAGAGGCTTAACTCACTGATCCACCCAGGTGCCCCAAGAGGTTCCATTTTTTATTGCACCTCATTAATAGCTTTTGAAATTTCAACATCATTAAATTTATTTTATTTTTATTATTTTATTTTATTTTAATTTTCTTTTATTTCTCCAGAAAGGGATTTCTTTTATTTTAATTTATTTTTTATTTATTTTCAGCATAACAGTATTCTTTATTTTTGTACCACACCCAGTGCTCCATGCAATCCGTGCCCTCTATAATACCTACCACCTGGTACCCTGACCTCCTACCCCCTGCCCCTTCAAAACCCTCAGATTGTTTTTCAGAGTCCATAGTCTCTCATGGTTCACCTCCCTTTCCAATTTCCTCCAACTCCCTTCTCCTCTCTATCTCCCCATGTCCTCCATGCTATTTGTTATGCTCCACAAATAAGTGAAACCATATGATAATTGACTCTCTCTTCTTGACTTATTTCACTCAGCATAATCTCTTCCAGTCCCTTCCATGTTGCTACAAAAGTTGGGTATTCATCCTTTCTGATGGAGGCATAATACTCCATAGTGTATATGCACCACATCTTCCTTTTCCATTCGTCCATTGAAGGGCATCTTGGTTCTTCCCACAGTTACGCAACTGTGGCCATTGCTGCTATAAACATTGGGGTACAGATGGCCCTTCTTTTCACTACATCTGTATCTTTGGGGTAAATACCCGGGAGTGAAATGGCAGGGTCATAGGGAAGTTCTATTTTTAATTTCTTGAGGAATCTCCACACTCTTCTCCAAAGAGGCTGCACCAACTTATATTCACACCAACAGTGTTAAGAGGGTTACCCTTTCTCAATAT
>NW_026739917.1:27229-28845 GCF_022355385.1 Mustela nigripes | reverse complement strand
GGACATTGGGGAGGGTATGTGATTTGGTGAGTGCTGTGAAGTGTGTAAACCTGGTGATTCACAGACCTGTACCCCTGGGGATAAAATATAAGTTTATCAAAAATAAAAAATTAAAAAAAAATGTTAAGGGAGTATTACGAAACATGTTTTGTCAATATGTTAGAAAACACTGATAAAATGACAAATTCCTTGAAAAACACAACTTTTCAAAATCGGCATGATGAAACAGAAGGTCTCTATGCTGATTACAGAACAGAATTTCTCATCAAACTTTTCCTACAAACAAAACTCCAGGCTCAGGTAAGTTTCACTGGTATATTCCATCAAACATTTAAAGAAGAAATAGTACCACCCACATAAAAGCACCATCAGAACATCCAGGAGTTAAAAATAGAGCTACCTTATGACCCAGCAATTGCACTACTGGGTATTTAGCCCAAAGATACAGATGTAGTGAAAAGAAGGGGCACATGCACCCCAATGTTCATTGCAGCAATGCCCTCAATAGCCAAACTGTGGAAGGAGCCAAGATGCCCTTCAACAGACGATGTGTGGTCCATATAAACAATGGAATACTACTCAGGCATCAGAAAGCATGAATATCTACCATTTGCATTGACATGGATGGAACTGGAAGGGATTATGCTAAGTGAAATAAGTCAAGCAGAGAAAGACAATTATCATATGGTTTCACTCATATGTGGAACATAAGGAAAAGCACAGAGGACAATCAGGGAAGGAAGGAAAAACTGAAGGAGGGGAAATCAGAGGGGGAGACAAACCATGAGAGACTATGGACTCTGGGAAACTGAGGGTTTTAGAGGGGAGTGGGGTAGGGAGATGGGGTAAGCTGGTGATGGGTATTAGGAGGGCACGTGTTGTAATGAGTATTGGGTGTTATACATAAATAAGGAACCACTGAACACTACATTAAAAAAGAAGAAGAACATACAGGAGAAGGGGATACTTTCAAATCATTTTACGAGGCCAGCATAATCCTGATGCCAAAGCCTAGCAAGGGCATTAAAAGAAAAGAAAATCATAGAGCAGTAACTTCCATGACCTTAGATTGAAAAATCTTTGACAAAATATAAAGAAAGAACTGCTATTTTTGCTAATATTAGTGACTGAATTATAGTTACTTGAAACAAGATTAAACTGCTTTGTTTCCAGGGCACCTGGGCTAAGTGGGTTAAGCCTCTGCTTTCAGCTCAGGTCACGATCTCAGGGTCCTGGGATCAAGCATCGCATTGGGCTCTCTGCTCAGCAGAGAGTCAGCTTCCCTCTCTCTCTCTGCCTGCCTCTCTGTCTACTTGTGATTTCTGTCAGTCAAATAGATAAATAAAATCTTAAAAAAAAAAAAAAAAACTGCTTTGTTTCCTTACAAAGGAATCCCACAGACCTTGCATTTAGAAGATAGAGGGCTGTATCACCCCTTGTGGAAGGATAAATGGGAGCACACAGCCTGAGCCCTGAAAAGCAAGGCCTTGCATTAAAATGGGCCCCCAGGGACGCCTGGGTGGCTCAGTTGGTTGAGCAGCTGCCTTCGGCTCAGGTCATGATCCCAGCGTCCTGGGATCGAGTCCCGCATCAGGCTCCCCGCCGAGCAAGGAGCC
>NW_026739917.1:0-27129 GCF_022355385.1 Mustela nigripes | reverse complement strand
AGTCCCGCATCGGGCTCCTTGCTCGGCGGGGAGCCTGCTTCTCCCTCTGCCTCTGCCTGCCATTCTGTCCGCCTGTGCTCGCTCTCTCTCCCTCTCTCTCTGACAAATAAATAAATAAAATCTTTAAAAAAAAAAAAAAAAGGGCCCCCATCCCCTAGGCCTTCCTTATCACCAGTCTGGAACAAAGCTGCCAAGGGAACTGGTGAAAATCTCAGAAACACAGTATTATTGGCCACTCAATAAATATGTGTTTAATTCATTAATTAATTGGCTAATACAGAATTAGTAAAATCCAAGTAATGGCAACTGCCCTGATTGAAGGAGTGCTCCTCAAGTGGGGTATTACTGCCATGCTGGACAGGGCACTCTGGGAAGGCTCATACTTCCTAAGACATTCTGTATCCCTGGTCCCCAGGCCCTATATTTCAGGAGCAACTCAACTCAGTATGTCATCAGAAAATAAATATACACAAAAACAAAACACACCCTCACCCATTTCCATACTCCCTGTTGTACGGCGGCGCTACTGGGAGTTCAGGACCGAATATTGAAGCAATGTGTTCAGAAAAACTAGCCTGTCACATAAGACAGCCCACAACAGTAAAATCGCTCACTCTCCCTGAAACCACACATAGCTATTGTCTTAATCAACAACCTCGCATATCCCAAGAGATAAAGAAGATATCTGCTGAAATACATACAACTTCTATTTCTTTTTTATTTCATCTTTAAAAAGGACTAAGAATGAAATTAAGCAATATTTAGGCAATGAAAATAAGCAATGTTTAGTAAGTGGACTGACAATCATATACCTATGTAACAAACACATATTGGGGGTCCATGCACATTTTTTATGGATAAGGATGTGAGATCAAAACAAGATCAGAGGCCTGTGGTTTGGGGGGGGGGACCTTCAGAACTGATGCAGCCCCCTCAAAAGCTAAAGCATGGCACGCTGATTGGGATTCCCAACCAGCGTTGCTTTATGAGTACTTTACCTTCACAATGTGGGAATCCAATCTGTGACAGAATCTGTTTCAAGGTCAATTTGTTGCTCTTAAGCCCATGCAGTTGAAGCCATTCCTCAGATGAGATGAGACTCTGCCCAGCCAAGTCTGTTTTCGTGTTGCTTTGTCTCTCTTGCCCCTGCAGCTGCTGCTCAGAGATGGTGGAAGATGAGGCTGAGAGCTCCATCTCTGAATTAGGATCTAAGTCACAGAGACCTCCCATAAGAGCAATTGTCAAAATCAGACTTGCTGAAGACTTGGAAACAATCTGACATCAACAAAGGATAGGTTTAATATTAATTACAGCACAATCATTAAGTGGAATTCAATCTACCAGTTAAAAATGTTTAATATAGATGCTTATTTGCTGACAAAGAAGATACCCACATATATTGCTAAAATATATCTGCAAAGTTCAATATCTATCCATACATCCCCATGTATGCACAAAGGAAAACATCTAGAAAGGTAACTGACAACAGTTTATAGTAGTTTTATCTGTGTGGTGGGAATATATGTGGTTTTTGCTTTTTCTATATTGTTTAAATGTTTACATTATTTAAACATTTCTGAAAGAGGATTGACTTTTATAATCAGAAAAATGCAAAGCTCTTCCATTTTAGAAAATAAACATTCTCTCCTGAAGCTTCATTATAAATCAATTATTCCAATTATAATTGCACCAGACCTTTTGCGTCCAAAGAGAATACCGAGGGTAAAACCCTGACAGGAAATACAGTGTTTCTACAGATGGAATGTCTAACGGGGAGCTAGGAACAGGGGAGGAACCGGACTGTGGCTCACCCCAGCTAGAATACCTGGATTCACTTTCCAAATGTTTTAAAGTTGGACTTAAACATTCTGAGTCATGTAACCAGCTGTTCTGGGACCAACTGGACTCAAGGCAATATGCTACATATTAAACTTATCTAGACCTGCCTAAATATAGCTCATGTACACAAGAGGGAAGGAGTGGCCCAGACTCTAATGCAATCTTAACCCACTCACCACACCTTCAGGCAGGGAGAGGTCTGCTTACCTCTGTATCCAGAGTGTGAAACACATGTGTTTGTTTCCTGGGCTGTAAAAATTTTCAACAACAGAAATACTCCCTTTTCCCATTTCTAAAACTCCAACCACATTCCCTGCAAGTCTCTGTTACGATATGAAAATCAGTCAAATGGAGAAATCAGCTGGACATAAGCTAGGGAGTTTTCATGAAACGATATTAGAAGTTATTATTAAAAGCACTGAATGAGTTATGCATGGATAAGCACTTGATAGACTTGAAAGAGCTATGCCCCAATAAATGATTGAAAAGTCATTAACCTTTAGTAATTGTACCACTTTTACCTCGAGTACCTTTTTACCTCTAAGTCCCCAGTCATACGAGCTATTAAGTTTGGGCTTCTCCTCCTACGTTAGACTCACAGATTTTTTGAGATCTGGTCAATAAAGACTACCAGCTGAAGGACTTTTAAATTTGGCTAACAGTTCCCATAGAAACAAGAAAAGGAAGCTCAGAATAAATATTTTTGATTATGTCATTATTTCTAGTTCATCTTTCTTCTCCCTGATACATACTCACCCATATCTTATGTTCTTCTTACTAGAGGAAGCTACATGTCATAGGTTAAAATGGCAGCATAGCTATGTAAAATGTCTTTATAAGGCAACTAAACTGGATTTTGGAAACTAAAAGGTTTCAGGAGAGTCGTACATTTTAAGACCAAAGGGACATGTTCTTGATTCCAAACAGAAGGCAACTGAATCCTCCAGCTAAGGGGCATGCCCCAGTGCCTCCTGCACTCATGTGGTTTAAAAAAAATTTTTTTAATAAATATTTTTTAAAAGGTCTGGCTGGCTCTACTGAATTTGAGAACGTATATGAGTCATTCTGATTCAGGTCTTGACTCTTAGGATTTGTTAGCCTGAGAAGACCCATATTATCGGAAATGAAAGCAAATGGACAATGGAAATAATCCAAGGAGACAGGGAAGGAAAGAAAGGGCATCTCCCAACAGAAGGGATCATTCTACTCAGACTGGATAAGAGATCCTGCCAGAGCAATGAACCCAAATGATCTGAGAAAGCAACCCCTCCACACACTGCCCACCCCCTTTCCAAGCTCCAAGCTGGTCTCAGGTGGTTCTCCTATGGGAACCACCATCTTAACCTTCAATGAACTGCAAGCTCTACCACCTCCATTAAGCCTTTCCAGACCGCCTCACCAAACTTCTGCAACATCTTCCCAGCAAAGCTCCCACTTTTGTTTTGACATTTCACCAATATGACTTCCGGCACTTCAGATTCATCCTCTCTAGACTAAAAGAAGGTTCAGTGACTATAGGGACAAACTGTATGAATATCCTCAGCACAGCACAATGCCTTAAAAACAGCAGGCACTTTGTAAGGGTGTTGAGCTGAATTAAACTGATCACTCAGAATTACTGAGAATACTGATTTTTCAAACAAGGCAAAGATTTTTTAGTTCAAACAAGTCTATTACCAGGTAATAGCTGTCTCTTTAATAGAGACACACTCTTTTCCACATATTACTATGTTATTATTATTACTGTGGTTTTTTGGGATTTCTTCATCTGGGGTTATCACAAATTAGGGAACAGAGGAATCCAGAAGTAAGAAACAACAAATCCGGTTGAACCCTGCCCTAAGTTTTAAAAGCTATGCGAAGAGCTTAAGTTTGAGGAAATATGAAAGGATTTCCAAAAGAGAATGAAGAAGTATAAACAGGGAGGAGGTGGGGGAGTGAAAGGCTGAGCTGAAGGGAGGAGCAGGCAGGGAAAGCTTGTGGGGAAAAAATAGAAAGGTTAAGTGGGCACAAGTCAAAGGCCCCAACTAAAGGAACCAGAGGGGTCAAGCACAGTCATCCTGTGCTGCTAAAGTCTGCTCATAGGGATGCCCCAAGGTCGTCCTGAGGGGAGCACCAAGAGGAAGTTCTCATGGTTTAACAGAGTAGGTTCTATATGGTCAGAGATTGAGGCACAACGCACATATTCAAGTCCATTAATTCAGCTTAACCATTGGGTATACTTCTGTTTTATCATCAACATCCAAAACTGCCTATATCCTTGTCAGTCCTTGTTGAAATGAAGTCTAGATTAGGTGGGTATATCTTGTGATTTATGTGAGTTTTGAATTGCAGTTGTTCCAGGGAGAAAGGAAGCTGGGACGAAGCCCCATGGGTATTCTAGAGCAACTCTCACCCAGAAACCCTTAATGGACTCCTGCCTCCATTCTCCTGCCCCGAGGAGCAAGGCTAGCCTGTGATCATCTGCTCAAATAATGTGGGCAGAGTAAAGAAGACTGAAATGGACTGGCCCACAGTTGAGAAAATGGGGTCAAGAAAAGAAAATCTAAGAATAACGAGGCTTCTCTAGGAAGACCACTTCTGAGAAGGAAACCAAGAACTCCCTAGAAGTTAAGAGAACTCTACCAACTGGAAACCAAAACTAAGTAAGTTGCATGCCCATATAAAAAGAAAAAATGGGGCTTGTCTTAGTGACGTGATTGTGGAAAACCACGTAAATGTAAAAGAATGGAAAAAAGCCAAAGAATATTCTAGACCAGAAGGTTGCAGAAAGCTGTAATCCACGCAGATCCCGGTTTTTGGACTATTAATTTTATCATTATTTCTTAAAAATAGCTTTCTCCTGGTTCTTGCATTAACTCCAAACGCATGTGCACTTCACCTTCTTATTGCTGTTGGCCTATGGTAAGTGGGAAACCAAGAAAGCTGGTCCTCCACCAGACCGGCTGGGCTTCGCGGGGAGTGGAGTAGGGTGGGAAGAGTTTCACAACAGGAGGGGTCTTCTACCTGTGTCTCAGCCTGACCCCAGGACCAGAGTTCAGTGAACCTGGCAAACTGGCTTAGTAACTTTTGTGGAGGGCGTCCACGTAGGACTGCGTAATTCCAAGCTTTCCCTCCACAGCTTCCTGGAAACCTCGAAGGTTCTGTCGTGGAAGGGATCGCATCCCACTTACTAGGCAGTCTGTCGGATGAAAGACAAGGAGGTTCCTGTTTAGCAGCCGCCCTCTCATCCTCTGGGGACCCTGTCACCCCAAAAAGCCGGAGAGGCGTTCATCCCGCTGCTTGGTAAAGCAGCGACTTCGGCAAGCGAAGGGTCGCCGCTGGGCGCGAAGAAGTTCAGACGTTCGATTTCTCTGTGACCCCAGCCCGAATGGCGCGGCGTGTTGACCACGGCGTCGCCCGGTTGCTCAGACGCGGCCAATCACGGAGCGGCTCCTTCAGCCGACCCCGCCCACAGAGCGCGCGTCCGGCGGAGGCGGGGCCCGGGGGCTGAAGGTGGGGGCTCTGCAGCAAGCCCAGGGGCGAGGTGGCAATGTGGGTGTCCTGGATCCCCAAGGTACTTTGGGACGCAAAGGAAGAGCCCCACGCTAGGGGACAGAGCGGATGGCATGTCCCCTCCACCTGTTGTTGCCGGGAAAATTAACAACGGCGGTGAACATTTATTAAGTTAACGAGCAGATAAACACGCAGAAGAGCCCGGGTCAGGGCTGAGAGCGCGAGCAAATCGTGGAGGAAGGCCCCCAAGGCGGGAGCGAGGCCCGTGCACCGCAGGAAGCATTACAATTAACTTCTGTACCTACTTTTCAGCGTGCGGAGCACTTAGGTCTGCGTAATCTTGTTTAATTTTCACCTGAACGCTGTGAAAAGCTGTTCTTCATTTTACGTTTGAGGGAAAGAACCTTCAGGAGGCGGGGTGGTTGGTTATGGACGGCTCAGCGGCCGATCGAGTGTGAGCGAAGCTAAGACAGGTGAGACTGAGCTGCAGTTTGGGGGGAGGGGCTGCAGTTACCAAAAATGCCCTTATTTATTAGATAGGAGTATTCCTATAGCATTATTTTCTCCATTTGGCTTTATTTTTAACCCTTATTTTTACTGTGTCCAGCATGCATGGAGCTCAAAATACAGGCTTTCTGATTTTTCAGTCACTTGGAAATAAATTTGTGCTTAACAAAAAGCATCTTTAAATCCTTAATAAAAGATCCCAAAGGAAAGTATTGTTTTATTATGTTGGGATATTAAACTGTGTTTTAGATTTCAAAACTCAAAAAGTGACCGGATCATTTGTAAGTTTTTGAGTCAAAGATCTAATAAAACGTAGTTAGCAGTAAAAATGAACAATTCTGTCCCCACCCTATCCCCCCACCACCAAAAGTCTACTTCATCCACAGAAGGTTCTTTTTCCTACATTCTTCCCCCCCCCCAAGATTTTATTTATTTATTTGACCAGCAGAGATCACAAGTAGGCAAAAAAGCAGGCAGAGAAAGAGAGGGGGAAGCAGGCTCCCTACTGAGCAGAGAGCCCCATGTGGGGCTCAATCCTAGGGTCCGGGGATCACAACCTGAGAAAACAGAGGCTTTAACCCACTGAGCCACCCAGGCACCCCATTTTTCCTACATTTTTTTTTTAAGATTTTATTTATTTATTTGACAGACAGAGATCACAAGTAGGAAGGGAGGCAGGTGAGAGAGAGAGAACGGGGAAAGCAGGCTCCCTGCTGAGCAGAAAGCCTGATAGGGGGCTTGATCCCAGGACCCTGGGATCGTGACTGGGACTGAAGGCAGAGGCTTTAACCCACTGAGCCACCCAGGCGCCTACATTCTTTTAATGCCTTTATAACTTCTAAAGCCTAACAGGCTTGATCTCAGGTCACAAATCATTCCATAAAATTATTGGATTATATACCTTTGGCCTTATAGATGACTCCTGTAACCACACCACCAGAGAACAAACAAAAATTCAACAATACTAAAAGACTGTGTTCAGAAGGGTAGTACAGCAGCCACGCCCACATTTGCCAATGCCACAGTAATCCCTGTTGTCCACACCCTGCCAGACTAATATTGTTGGGTCTTGTGGGTTAGAGAGAGGGCATAGCATTCACACAGCCAAACCCACTGCCTTACATAGTCACACAGGCACTCTTGCCCTCACCTTCACTCCATGCATTCTCCCTTCCCTGTGACACTTGCCATTTACATGCAAGTGACTGCAGAGGACTCTATGCTTTTGTCAATTATATGTATGTGCCTGAAATAGTTAAACATTAACTACTTAAATTATAGATACACAAGTAAGCAGAAGTTTAGGTCTTTGAAGTAGTGCATAGTTGATTCTGACTTCAGTTCCGCTAGCCAAAGGATGGTTCACCTTATTTTTGGGTGTTGCATGGTCTGGAATAAGAAAACCTTTAGCACAGGGATGCCTGGGTGGCTCAGTGGATTAAAACCTCTGCCTTTGGCTTGGGTCATGATCCCAGGGTCCTGGGATCGAGGCTCACATCAGGCTCTCTGCTCCATGGGGAGCCTGCTTTCTCCTCTCTCTCTGCCTGCCTCTCTGCCAGCCTCCTGCCTGCCTCTCTGCCTGCTTGTGATCTCTGTCTGTCAAATAAATGAATAAAATCTTTAAAAAAAATACCTTTAGCACAGTTGTGATATACCACTGTTCTGAAGTTTACCACATTGACTTTAAATTTACATTCCACAGATGATTCGTATCCTACTGTCAACCTTAATAATGGGCACTTATCGTGTCACTCCCATCCTTAGCTTCAGACTCTTTGCCACTGCCCACAACATAAATGTTCCAGCAGAGATACTGGCCTCGTCCCTGTCTCTGACCACATACTTTTACTCAGACCATCCCTTTCACCTGGATTATACCAGCTTGGGAGCCACAGAGCTCCAGGTCTCTTCAGGGTCAGCTCAAGCTCTTCTCTCTTTGAAAAACCTTCCATGGACACTCCAGCCACAGTAATTTTTCTCCCCGTGTCCAGAATCAGAGCATCAGCTGTCAGTTGGCACTCTTGGCAATGGTGTACTGCCTTGTGACAGCCCTTCCATTGTTATCTGACCCTTGTGCTGTTTTTTCAGGTTGAATGGTTTTTCTTTTTCTTCAAACAAGTCTATTACTGGCACTAAGTGTGCTTATGATCATAATTAGAATCTTTTGGGGTTGGGTGGAGGTCAATGAAACTGAAGGAGAAAAAGCAGTTTTCCTAACCCCAGTCCAAGAACGGGAACCAGAGAGAGCAGCAGTAGAATATTGATTCAAGGGAATCATTTATATGGTGAGAAGGAGTCTGAGATGGGACTTAATACAAAAGCATTCCCTTGGAAGGCAAATGCTGGGGAAGGGGAGCGGTGCATGGAGCGGCTAAGTCAGATTGAAATCACTGCTGAGCCTTCCAGGCTCTGCTGGTCTAGGGTGTTTGGGCTGTCAGGGGCTGCCTTGAGAGAGGCGAGTGGGTGGGAGCACGGAAAGCAAAGTCAAAGTCGAAATAGACATTCACATCAGTTACGATGTTCTGTAGTTCATGGCTCACTTTTGGGGGAGTGACTGCCAACTGTGGCTCTCAATGTAACATCGTTTGTGGACCAGAGCTGTTAGGCCTAACTGTTCTACTCTTGATAATTACAATGTTTGGGGTTCGCCAACATTCAAAACAATAGCCACAACTTACTGAATGCCAGACAGTGTTCTAAGCATTTGAAATATATCGCTTCTTCAAATCCTTACAAAAGCTCCAGGAGGAAAACACCATGATTATTCCCACTTTACAGATAAGTAAACTAAGACATAAGATTAAGCAGCTCCTCCAAGTTCACTCAGCTAGTGAACTATGAACCCAGAATTTGAACCCAAGTAATCTTAGTACCCTGCCCCCTTAACTAGATGATGTGTTGATCACATGTTGGCCCTAATTTCCTCCAAAAGAAATGTTCTGTCATCCCAGTTGTACAGTGTTCATTTAGAACTGGATATGAAGGCCACAGTGAAAACTTTACTGGATTTGAATGGGCATTTAAGAGCACACATCTCAACATTAAATGGCATAAAGCAGGTCTGTTTTCTAATTACCCCTCCCTCCCACACTTCTTGTTAAGTTTGCAATGTGCCATTGTTTTTAAAAGAACTAGATGCCTTTTAGTCTAATACTATATTCTAATAAAGAAAGAAAGAAAGAAAGAAGAATTAAATGACATTTCATCCAAACGAAAAAGTTCCAAATACTTGGGAAATTTAAAATCACTCTTCAAAGTAGATAACTTACACTAAAAACTGGCAAAGACAATATTCCTGGATTAGAGTTTGGTCATATGGAAATGATATTCAGGAATGGGCCTAAATCTTGCCTTGGCTGGGTATTCCTCTTCCTATGGTTTCCGAGGAGAGAATTATAGAGACAGGCTGATGGCAATAGGCAATAGGTGTTACCTGGTTTTAGGTCCCTCTAACCCAAGGGTGGGTTGACCCAGCAACCCCATGTGGGTGCAGGACGTGGGCACAGAGCTAGGCCTCACTCCTAAGCTCAGGTCTCTCTACCAACTCCTTACCATGACTGGCAGGCAAATATGTAGCACTGCTTATGTGGGAGGAAGAAAGAAAAGAGGGCCTGCCCACTAGAAGAGGTAAACCCTGGTTTGGCCTCCTTTTTTCCCCTCGGAGAAACAGCGAAGTGCCAGAGAGAGAAGCACACCTGGTGGATAACTTCACACCCATAAACTTGGTGCCACCAACATCCTGGAATCTGATCCAATTAAAGCAATACTCCTACTTCTTCAGGATTGAAGGGAGAAAGAGAGGAGCCGGATAACATCAGAAAAATTAGAACATTCTCACTGGTGAATTTAATTGTAAAAATCCTACGTAAAACAGTAGTAAATGGAATTTAATAGAAGATTCTTTAATCATTGTTTTAAAACTGTGAAAGTACATACCTTTCTGTCAAGCAATTCCACTGCTAGGTTTCCTTGAGAAGTATTTTTATAAAGCAAAATAACGAAATCATGGAAATCACCTCAAGTTCACCAATAAGGGAGTGGTTGAAATTATGGTATACTCTCATTGTGATATGATAGCAGTTTAAAAGAATAAGATTTTTTTGTTAAAACATAGAAAAGTTCAAAGGTATATTGTTGATATTCTTTTAATCAATTGCAGAACAAATACATGCAGCATAGTGCATTTTTCTATCAAAAAAAAAAAATGCACCTAAACGCACAATTGTACTGTTGCAGCCATGTTTCATAACCCATTGGCTAGAGCAAGTAACATGACCCATCTAATTGCTAGGAGATGGAGAACTATGGGGAGGGAACACAGCAGAGTCCTCGGACACTGGGAATTTCTTTGCCCTATGAGCCAAGGTTTACCCTTTGGGGAACAACAGCCAGAAGAAGTTGTAGGCACTCTGCTCTCCTCTGTGCTATATCCATCACCTGAGGAAATGAGGTAGAGAACAGGCAAGGGCATGCAGAATGTACAGAGAGCTGGAAACAAATACACACACGTCTCTTGGTCCAGCTTCATCTAAAACTATATACAGCAGACGCTTGACAAGACGGTCTTGAACTGCACAGGCCTGCTTATATATGAATTTTTTTTAATAAACAGTACAGTAGCATAATTGGATTTTCCTTATGATTTTCTCAGTAACTTTCTTTTCTCTAGCTTATTTAATTGAAAAAATATAGTATAAAAAAAGAACATAGTATATATTACATATAGCGTACAGAATATGTGTTAATCAACTATTCAAAGGCCAACTGTGCTGACATTTTCTTGCTCAGAAAGAAATGTCACAGAGGTAGGGTTTAGAATATTCTATGCCCAGGGCTTTTGTAAAATATGAAAAATGATCATATGAAGATTATCTCTATTCCTCAAATATCTATTAAAATAAAGCCATTATGTTATCATAAGTCAGCTTCCAAATGCCCTATGCTTCTCTGGGAGTTTAACGCTATGGAAATGTGTGCCTTTTGTGGAGTTGGTGCTTTTTTGTTCTGGTTTATTTTTTTTTATTATGCCTTAAACTCACCCAGAGTACCTCTCCAATATCGTCGGCCTCCCTCACCTCTTTTAGCTGTCAATCAGAATTATTCTACTCTGGTCTTAATGTTTTTATGCATGTATAAGGCAGGGGCCATTAAGTGTACCTCAGTGCCTTTCCAGAAGAGAATAAGGCATAAATAAAACCTCCAACAGAGAAACGGTGGCATCTTTTTGTCTGGAGTGGTTTGGGGAGTTTCTGGAAAAGGTGGGAGCCCAGAGACTACTCCACCCCTGGGAATGGACCAATGGTCTCACATATTTTAGGGCTTGGAAACTTGGGGTGAAAGGGGCTTTGCCCTATTCTTCACTTAAGTATCCTCCCCAGCTCTCCACCTTGCAGGAATCACTCAGTGGCTAAGGCTTCCAAAGGGCAAGCAGAGCCCCCAAGGCCTCAATCACCTGGAGCCCTGTAGCTACCTCCTCTCTCGAGCTGGCAGGAATTTGCCTCCACCCTCCAAGCCCCAGAGCCCAGTCTTCCAGCTCAGCTTCACATGTGGCCATCCTCCTGACCAATGAATTAGCCCTGCTCTGGAATCATTAACAGATAATGGAAGGAGAGGGTTGATTTTTAACTACAGTAAAAGTTGAAACAAAATTTCCGGAAAGTCATTATATAAATGACACTTTTTGTCTTTTGAAGTCCTCTGAAAAACTGGTTTTAAAACAATACATATTTAGTAGGCTTCTTTCCTCCATGGAGAACTTTTCCAACATCAAGATGAATGCCAAGCTCAAATCCCTTGCAAAGCTGTGAGCCTCAGTCTTTAAGATCCAAACTGCACTTCCTGAAAGAGTAGGACAAGGAGTAAATCATGACTAACGTGAAAAAGAAATCTCACAGAGCCATTCTGGGAAAGAATAAATTCATTTAAATAAGAGAAACAAAAAGTAACCTCTCTCCCCTTACTGAAAGGTATCCATTCATTGTATAAAATCAGGTGTCAGGGGACGCCTGGGTGGCTCAGTTGGTTAAGCAGCTGCCTTTGGCTCAGGTCATGATCCCGGGGTCCTGGGATCGAGTCCCGTGTCGGGATCCTTGCTCGGCAGGGAGCCTGCTTCTCCCTCTGCCTCTGCCTGCCTCTCTGTCTACCTGTGCTCACTCGCTCTCTCTCCCTCTGTCTCTGACAAATAAATAAATAAAATCTTTAAAAAAAAAATATGGCATATCTGTCTTTATTCCTTTGTCTATTTCAACACACATGAGTTTTTCCGTAACTACACAATTGATAATTGTAATAAGGGTGCCCTTTGTTTTATTTTTTATTTTTTTTTAATTGTGCTACATTAGTCACCATACAGTACATCATTAGTTTTTGATGTAGCGTCCCATGGTTCATTGTTTGCATATAACACCCAGTGCTCCATGCAATCTGTGGCCCTTTGTTTTTAATAGAACTCACTGTTTGGGGGCTTATATGACAAACATCATAAAACAGATAAATATAAAACAATTCTGTCCCTGGGTGGGCCACACCTATTCTAGCCAAAGTGTAGAAAGAGGGAATGTCGAGGGTAGAGAAATAAGAGATAATGGGCCAGTGGGCCTATGCCCTGAATAAAGACCCTTACTAGCTCTGCGACCTTGGTCGAGTTGATGGCACTCTCTGATCAAACTGCCAGGACAGACACAGCACAGAAATGGAAGGAGCCTGGCTTTGGACCAGAGGGTGGAATGCAAACATGTCAGAAAGTGGATGCCCGCAGGAGGCCCCATGCCATGGAGAGAGGGGTGAAGACAGCCATATCGATGGGTGCCGGCAGTGAGGACTAAAGAAAGACACCTGTGTGTGGCTGTCCTGGATGGCACACTCCTGGCGGCTAACCCTTCTGCCAGGCCAGGTCTTCAGTGCCCTTGGACCTACCCAAGATGCTGGTCCAGAGGACAGGAGAAGAAGCCAGCACCACGGGCAGCCATACTCAGGGCCTCCCCCACCCCAACTCAGACTTGACTTTGGAAACTGGGTCATGGAAGTAGGATTTTAACCTGTGTTCTTCATCCAGATACCACAGGATTCACTCTCTCACCACCTGCAAGTCTTTGCTCAAATGTCACCCTCTCACTGAGGCTTTCCTTGACAGGGGCACTGAAAACCAGAGACAATGCCCACTCTCTCCCCTCAGGCTTGGTCTGCCTTCCCTGCCTGACTTTCCTTCAGAGCATACATCGCTGTCCAGCTTCTCAACATTCTCATTTTGCATACATCTGTCTCTCCCCTGAGCTTTTTTTTTTTTTTTAAGATTTTATTTATTTGACAGAGAGATCGCAAGTAGGCAGACAGCAGGCAGAGAGAGAGGGGGAAGCAGGCACCCCGCTAAGCAGAGTCTCCCCCCCGCCCTGCCATGCAGGGCTCGATCCCAGGACCCTCAGATCATGACCTGAGTCAAAGGCAGAAGCTTTAACCCACTGAGCCACCCAGGCACCCCTCTCCCCTGAGCTCTTAGAGAACAGAGACTTCCGTCTACATTGTTCGTTACATATTTGCAGAGACCAGAGTGGTGACCGACAAGCAATAGGTCCTCCGCACAACTTTGTGGAATGAATAAATATGTGAGGAGCCTAAATCCCCGCTGCTTTAAAAAAAAAAAAAAAAAAAAAGATATTTCTGTAGGGTATTTGTAACAGCTCCATCAGACCAAATTAATTCCCTTACCTGGATAATCCACCCTGAAAGACTTCTCTTCTTCTGTGGCCATTAGGGAGAAGCTATAGACCAGTTACAATGATGCTAGCTGCTGTCAGGAACCTGCCCAGAAATACACACTGGCTCATTCACTACAGAAGTTGGTATCTTTCTCACTTCAAGTCCAAACCTGATATTCCTGATCTGCAGGTCCTCCCCGCAGGGATCTAGGGACCCAGGTTCCTGGTGTCTTCCCACTCCACTGTCTCTATCACTGACTTCCAAGCTGTGGTCTAGCTCAAACCAATAGAAGGGGCATGAACACTGGAGGGTGGCAGTGAGGAGGTTTGTGTGGGCCAGACCTAAAAGTGGTATTGGTCCCTTTCGCTTAAATGCCATTCGCTAGAATTCAGTCCCATGGCCACACTTACTAAAAGGGAGGCTAGAATACAAGGTCTCGCTGTATGCCCAGGAGGTAGAAAAGGAACTTGGAGAAAAACCAGCCAGTCCTGGCCACCTACTCTCTTCACTGGTCTCCCCTTAGCATATTCACAAGGCTAAGTGACCTCACCAGAGATAGCACTGAAGTGCCCAGGATTTGTTCTCAGATCCGCTTATATTGGTTAGAGTTCTACCACATCATTTAATTAAATGTTATTAAATTAGTGAAATACAAGCGTTAGAGGAGAAAAAGTTCTTATTTCTCTGAAATTTAGGAAGAATGCTTTGGAAATTGCTTGTCTGTGTAGATGGAGGCAAGTCATTCAATAACAATGTTGCTGAATTAGGGGTGGGTGAAACCCTAGTTAATGACTCGGGGGGAAAGGGACAAGCAGTTTTAGGAATCTGGAAGCATTCAGCTCTTTACACTCTACCTCCACCTTACACAGAGTGAAACTGGAAATCGTCTGTGTTATGAATGCAATTTTTCAAGGAAAAAGAAGCATTTCCCAATAGTGGACAAATATACCAAGAAAAAGCCTTAATCCTGATATGTTTCAGAAAAAGATAAAATCATGACTCTAGTTCAGATGTAACAATGAATGTATGTGAAAATTCCATTAAACTTGTGAAATCAAAGAACCAGGCAGATGTTGTAACCACTTCAAAAGCAACATTTTTTAAAATGTTATATGGAGTAAAATAATGTGCAAATGGACATAGACTGGCTTTTCCACAGGGGCAAGGGAAGTTCATCTCTACCAGATAGGACATAATTTGCATGTCATAATTTGCAGATTTACAAAATAGCTCCCATAGAATTGATTTGATAAGGTAGAAGGTTAAACTATGGGTGATACATTGTTTTCCACTGAAACACAGATTTTTTTTCTACAACTCTTTGCCAAAACACTGGAGAACGAGCACCTTTACATGAGCCAAATTAAAATGAGGAATGTTAAGACCCGTGTGTCATTTTTTATTTTATCGTTTCTACATTTTCGATGAACTGATTAGCAATTAGCCCCAACCTCTTGAATAAAACAGTCTCAGCTATAATAGATTATCTTTCACTGGACAAAAAGAGTAAAGAAAAGGTTTGGTGTTTCCTACTTTAACAAAAAGACAAAATAAAACGAAACAGAACAACAGGACTTGATTATCTTTTTTAAATATAGTAAACTGATACAAAAACCTTAAATAACAACTGGGAGAAACTGGATGAAGGGCTTCAAAGACTTTTCTGTACTACTGTTGCAACTTCCTTGAATATATAGTTATTTCAAAGTAAAAAGTTAAAAAAAAAAAAATTCAAGAACAGCACCAGGAGAGACCGCATGGATTCTACCTTCCCCTTCTGGTAGAACAATAGAAGTGGTCTGTTAGGCACAGAGAGAGAGGGATATGGGGAAGCCTGATCTGCGGATTCAAGAGGAATTAGCAAATCTTACAGGACAGAGCATTTCTTCATTTCTTCGCTCAAAGAAGGCATGGGTGTTACAAAACCGATAAAGCCTGAGCGGGCTGGAGCATGGAGAACTCAAACCTGATAGGATCTTAGCAGGAGATGGAACTCATTCTTTTTCTCAGGTTTTAGGACTTCAGGTTTTTATTTTTAAACTGTCAAATGTCAAAATGAATAATGGCAATAACACCAACGTCAGTGTCAATTGCCTAGTTTTGATAATGTACTACGGTGATGTTAACATGTTACCATCGGAGTTAAGGAAGAGTAGAGGGAACTCTCTGCCCTAGTTTTACAAATGCCTCTGAGACTATAATTAGTTTAAAATAAAAGCTTTTTAAAAGGTGGGATTTGGGGGCATCTGGGTGGCTCAGTTGGTTAAAGTGTCTGCCTTTGGCTCATGACATGATCTCTGGGTCCTGGGATCCAGCCCGGGACACCTGCTCAGCCGGGAGTCTGCTCCCTCTCCCTCTGCCTGCACCCCTCACACACACACATGTGCTCTCTTGCTCTCTCTCTCTCTCTCAAATAAATAAATAAAATCTTTTTAAAAGATTTTTTTAAAAAGGTGGTGTATGTTTCCAAGTTTATATAGTTGACTTTATGAACTTTTGTTGATTGTATTTTGTTCTTGACAGAAGCAGGAGCTATAAGTTCTCTGAGATGTTGGGTCTTTTGTAAAGTTGGATGCATTTGGAGGTAAATTGTAGACCAAGTTAACGTTAAGAGTACCATTTTGAAGGTGTTGGAAATTTTTCCATCAGCATCTTAAGGATCATCATAAAAAAAATTAAGAAGCAGAAGTGCTTTTTAGACGATGAGGGAAGGACAGACCCAAGGAAATTTCCTTTGGCAGGTAATTGTCAAAAGCCTAGTTTCCCCGGGAGGAAAAAACCTTGATTGTTTCTCTTCTCTCTGCAAATGTTTTTAAAATCAGAGCTTTGCAGGAGACTTCTTTACACCTACACAAACCTAAACTCAGACGTGGGCCTGTTATGCAAGTTTCTCTTGACAGAAAAAATGACATGGGGTCCCCAAATGCACAATCACCCCGTTACCCTCATTACACCAGGGCTCTGGTGTTCCTGGTCTTCTTGGACGCCTTTATGCCAGGCACTGGGGCTTTGACTATGCGGGGCCATCTCCAGACATTGTTTGTGATATGAAATGTTAACCTTCGGCTGTGTCAAAAATGGAAGTCCCCAGAACCCCTGAGCTGTCTGCCCTCTTTCCTCTTTCTTTGCTGGGCTGTCCTTTGCCCTGGAACCATCTTGGTGTCCACTGTGGAGACTCACAGTTAGGGATGGGGAAAGATTTCCTGCAGGCTGAACAAGCTAAAAGCGTTCTGTTGCCTCATTTAGAAGAATAATAAGACCACAATTGTCTAGTGACAATCATCTTTTAAAATAGACTTTCCTTAAGGAACAGGGGATTGTTTTGAGAAAGTAGCTTTCTGTGGCGTCAAGGGGCATTATCTGACAGTCACTGGTGAAGGGCAAGTTTTATCTGATGTGTTTCAGCTGGGAAGGGTGCCCTACAGCTTGTTAATTCCAGCAGTGTAAAAAGTACTCTTGTCCTACCACAGTAGGAACCAGAGAGGTGCTGCTTCCTAAAATTGAAGGTCCCCTTTTTGTGACCTCGGTCTTGTATTTAAGACCCCTTCTCACATTTCTTTCTTTTATGAAAGCAAATAAGCAAACCATTTGTGTCTTCTCCACAGGGTTTGTAGCTGTAGGTGGAGAGATCCTGTCCTCCCTTCCAAAAAGTAACTTCTATGAGAAATCAGAAACCCAATCCTTTCTCAGATTTAATTTCACTTAAGTAAATTTTGAGGTTGAATTTTACCGAAAATTTGCATTTTTTTTTCTTGCACCCATGGTCATCTAATAGTTAAATCCATACAGCCAGTCATCATGCTATAAGTAATCAAGACAAGCGCAGTCTTTTCCCTTAGGAAATTTGCACCTAAATTACCAAGTCATCAATAAATAAAGACTAAGAATACATCAAGTGAAGGTCTATAATGGTACAAAACTGTAATCAACTTGAGTTTCAAACAAGAGACCTTGGTTAAATAAATTATAGTATATACACACAAGCCATTAAAAACGATGTATAGCATCGTTTGAAACTAATAAGTAAAAACAAAAAGATTCCAATGTAATATTCTATGTGCAGTGTACCCGTACTAAAACGAAATATAAATAATTGTGGGTCCCAGAGGTTATCTCCAAATGGTATGCAGTTTTCTTTTTCTTCCTTTTCCTTTTTTGGAGTTTTTAGGTTTTTTGTAATAAATGTGCATTATTTTATAATTTGAGAAATTACTAACATTGCCTCTTAAGTGAAGGAAAATGCATCCCTAACATTATTTACAATATGAAAATCTGACACTAATCAATTCTTATCTTTAAGAAGGTGTATACATGATTGCTTGTCTGTGCCTGAGCTATCTTTGGAAGGAGACTTAAGATTATAATACTGGTTGCCCCCCAGGGAGGGGAAATGAGTGGTCTGGAACACAGGTAAGAAGGATTTTTCACTGAACATGGCTTTGTGGTCTTCTGATTTGAATACCATGAAAATATGCAGCTTATTAAAAAAATTAATTTAGAGGGGCACCTCTAAATTGGTTGGTTAAGTGCTTGCTTTCAGCTCAGATCATGAACTCACTATCCTGGGATCGAGTCCTGCATGGGGGCTCCCTGCTCAATGGGGAGCCTGCTTCTCCCTCTCCCTCTGCCCCTCTCCCTGCTTGTGCTCCCTTTGTCTCTCTCAAATAAAGAAATAAAATCTTTAAAAAATTAATTTAAAGCTTGAAAATTAAATAGTCCGTATCAAGTGAAAGTTACCTTCAGCAGGCCTTCACCAATCCTTGCCTTGATGTCACTGGCAAGCCTTTGTGTCTGAGACCTCAACCAGCATATCTGGACAAGGCTTATCCTAGCTAATTCACAACATGGAAAGCCTAAGGGAACTGCACATTCCTAAAACACAGTCATGGTTACTCTTTCCAGGAAACCTGGTTGCTGTGGGTGGAATATTTAATTGAGTGTGATTTGAAGCTATATATTTTTAAAGAAAGTTAATAATGGAAATGAAAACACAAAATTAACACATTTTCATAGAGCCTTCATGGATATCAGTGCCATGTAAAGGTCAAATGACTGTGAAAGCTACTTCTATTAGCAAAGGTTTCACAATAGTTGGATAAAGACTACTGGTAGGAAAATGGAGTCATTGAGTCACATGCAGTAACCGAGACTGCAGTAAGGACCGAGCATATACTCATTGTAAGTCGAAGTGTGAGCTCAGCAAAACAGCAGCCTATCCAATATGCCAACTTGAACTGTATAGGCTTTTTTGGCCTTGTGTTTATTTTATAAATCTGTTCTGGTTTTAAATTTTTATAGGTGTTAAATGCATAGGGATTTTTATTACTAACTTTATGTTGGTGAATTTAAGAAATAATAGGGGCACCTGGATGGCTCAGTCAGCTGGGTGTCAGACTCGTGACTTGGTCTCAGGTCATGATCTCAGGGTGGTGACATTGAGCCCCGTGTTGGGCTCCATGCTCACCGGGAGTCCTTAGGAGCTAAAGAAAAGAAGAGGAAAGGAAAGGAAAGGAAAAGAAAAGAAAAGAAAAGAAAAGAAAAGAAAAGAAAGAGTGGAGCCCTGACTTTTAAGTTTGTCTTTGGACTTATCTACTATATGCATAAAGGCTCTAAAACGTCAGCGACTCTATCTAGTTTGCTTGCTACATGTACCACCTATTATAGAACTTACCAAAGATCTAAGGGGTGCCTGAGTAGCACGGTCAGTTAAGTGACTCATTCTTGGTTTCAGACCAAGTCATGATTTCAGAGTCATGGGATCAAATCCCACAGACTCAGTGTGGAGTCTTTCCTTCTACCCCCATATTCTCTCCCTCTCTCTGTCACATAAATAAAGAAATCTTAAAAAAAAAAAAAAAGAACTTGCTGAATGTCTATAATAATCACTACTAGAATTATAATAACAGATAAATGCTATATCTATCTCACCCTGTTCCAACATTTTGGACACAACCACAATTTAATGTTGATGTTTTTCAATGAAACCACCTTTAAGTTCCACCTCCTCAAAACTATTCCAAAGACATGTTATTCTTTGAAAAATGTATTGTGTTGGTTTAAAAAGCCTTAACTGGTGTCTTGGCCCTTAGTGATAATTACTACACATGCTCTGAGAAAAAACTTTGTGGCATATGGCCCACTGACAGACATGTGTATAGGCAGATGGGCCCATTCATCCCCTGTTCTCAGCACATATATTATTTCAGTAAGGAAATCAAGTCATCCATTGCCTGGTGCCAGCCAGCACATGGTTGTGAGGCTGGTGACCCAGCAGACAAAACCAAAGAAAAGCCAAATAATGTTTTAGGGAAAGAAGAAGAACCTAGGACAGTTCCAAAACAGATGTGTTAACTGGTCTTTTAATAGAGAATCATATTCCTTACATTAGCAGCCAAAGAAAAAACATTCTTGATTTTGATAAGAATTTGATGAATTTGATTATATGTGATAGTTTAGAATATGTCTTCCTAGATGTTCTACTGCTCAAAGAATTATGGTCAAGGTGGCAATCTTTTGCACATAGCAATTTTCAGCTCCTTCTTAGCCTTGATATTATCAACTCCATTACATGAATAAGGACTACATGCTCATATGTTCTAAGCTCTAGCCAGATAGGAAAAACATAACTCTTTACACTTTTCCTCAATGCAAGGAGGAGTGTGCAGTAGAAATCTCCTGAATCTTAGATTCAGTACCATTTGGGATGGACCTGAGGAAAAGAGGGATTACAGTGAACACTCCTCATGTCCGAAAGAACTTATGTACATTTGCCCTCATTGCTAAAGTCTTAGAAAAGATAAGAAGTGAGTTCCTAAAATTTCCTTATTTAGGGAATCTGGTCTATTTCTGTGTTTGTGTCTCTTCATCCAAAAAACTGTTATACTCAAGAAAGCTATAACTTAAGTAAAGCACTGAAAACTAAAACTAATTTGAAGCCATATATGGTTAGCAGAGTTGTGTGAAAACATGCTAAAATTAGATTTATAGGACCAGGATAAAACTTTAGAAATTATTGGTTCTCCCAATCAAACTTGTACTTCAGAGTGGTATGGATTATTAAGGTAGAGAAGTGAGAGCTGAAAAATCTTAGGAGAAGGAAACCATCAGTACTGCAGAGGTCATTTACAACATTTACTTGCAACTCCCCTAGGGAGACACTTATAGGGCATCTAGAAGTTCAAACTACATTTATAACATACTAAGATATCATTTGTCTTTTTCACTGTGTTGACATTTGTATTGATGTCACAAAGCAGTGGTGGGTAAAACTACTAGAATGTTAGGATGGAGTCTTTTAGTGGCACCACTCTGTACTTTTCACTACATATGAAAGAAAAAAAGCAATTTCTGTTAAGAATGTCCCTGATGGGTAGGGAGAGGGTGGTTGGGTTATGGACATTGGTGAGGGTATGTGATATGGTGAGTGCGGTGAAATGTGTAAGCCTGATGATTCACAGATCTGTACCCCTGGGGAAAATAATACATTAGATGTTAATAAAAATAATTAATAATAAAAAAAGAATGTCCCTGATGAATCAGCAAATGTATTAATTGTAATAAATATCAACTCGAGTTATTTTAAAATTAAAATTATTAATTTTATTAAATCTCAACCCTCTTTAAACATTTGCTGTGACAACATGGGAAGTACACACAATGGTTCTCTCAAGGATAACTAGCTGTAAGATTATTTGTGTTGTGAGTTGGACTAGCCACTTTTCTCATATAATAACATTTTTTAAAATATTTTTTTAGAGAGAGAGAAAGAGCACAAGGGGAGGGGCAGAGAAGGAGAGAGAATTTTAAGCAGACTCTGTGCTGAGCCTGGAACCCAATGCAGGGCTTGATCTCACTACCCTGAAATCATGACCTGAGCTAAAACCAAGAGTCAGATGCTTAACCAACTGTGCCACTGAGGTGTCCCTTATATATCATATTTACTTGAAAGAATAACTAATAGACAAATTATGATTGTTCAGAAAAACATTCAAAGAAATAATGGCTAAAAATGTTCCAAATTTGACTTAAAAACACATTAATCAATATATTCGGGAAACTTGATGAACTCTAAGTAGAACCACATACAGACAAAACCCAAACCCAGATACGTCATAGTAAAGATGCTAAAAGCCAAAGGAAAAACAAAACTTTGAAAGTAGAAAGAGAAAAATGACTCATCACTTACAAAGACCTCCAATAAGATAAACAGCTGGCTTTTCATAGGAAAGAATGAAGGCTTGGATGGCATTACAATGACATAGTCAAAGTGCTAAAGGAAAAGTACAATCAACAAACAATCTTATATCCAGCAAAATAACTTTTAAAAATTAAGGCAAAATAAATCACTTCCAGATCAATAAACAGTAAAACAGTAAGAGAATCCAAGGCTAGCAGTTCCACCTTGTGAGAAATATGAGAGGAAGTTTTTTGAGCTGAATGCAGGTGACTTCCGATGGAAATTCAGACACACACACACAAACACACACACACACAGAGCTCCAGTAGAGGTATTTTTAAAAGACAGTACAAATGTTGAAGGTACAGTAAATTAATAACAGAAAGAAATTTATGAAATTCACAAATATGTGGAAAGTAAATAACACACCTTTAAAAAAAAAGAGAGAGTCAAAGAAGACATTACAAGGAAAATTAGAAAATATTTTGAGATGAATAAAAATGAGATCACCACATCACAAATCCCAAGATTCAGTAAAAGCTTTACTCAGAAGAAAATTTATAGCTCCAAGTACCTATATAAAAAAAAGAAGAAATATCTCAAATTAATAACCTAACTTTCCATCAAACTACACTGGGAGACAAAAAGAACAAACTAATCACCAAAGCAAGTGGAAGAAAGACAATTGTAGATAATAGAATGAACATTAATGACATAAATAATAGAAAAATAGTCAATGAAAATAAACTTGGTTCTTCAAAATAGTCAGCAAAATTGGCAAACCTTTAGGTAGATTAACCAAAGAAAGAGAGAAGACTAAAATAAAGAATGAAAGAAGAGGAGTGCCTGGGTGGCTCAGCCGTTAAGTATCTGCCCTTGGCTCAGGTCATGATCGGGCCCCACATCAGGCTCCCTCCCTGGCAGGAAGCCTGCTTCTCCCACTCCCCCTGCTAGTGTTCCCTCTCTCACTGTGTCTCTCTCTGTCAAATAAATAAATAAAAATCTTAAAAAGAAAAAAGAATGAAAGAAGAGGTATTACTACCAATCTTACAGAAATAAGAAGGATTTATAAGTGCAGTGTAAATCCTGACAGTTTTTGTTGTTGTTGTTTTCTTGTTTGTAATGCAAGTGCCCGATTTAAGCTTTGATTGCAAAGACATCCACTTCAAAAGATGGCTGTCTTGAGTAAACAAATTGTCTGACACACAAATAGATAAAGACCTAGAACACCCACTGAGGCTCCTTTGTTTTAGAGATCCTGGTTGATTTCAGTAACTGACCATTTGGTCTCCTTGCTTTTATTCTTGCCACAGTTCAAATTCCCACTCTTTATTCACCAATAAAGAGTAAGCCTGTGAAACCCTTGACCTCCACTGTTGACCCCAATAAAAGCAGAACACCAGGCCTATGTGCTCACTCTCTCTCTCTTTTCCTCCTATTCCCTACTTCAGTATGTGCTCCTCCTCCCCAGTGTGCTGTGCAATTTCCAGGTCTTATAAGTCGTAAACCTTTATTTTCCTAAAGTTTCCTGATGGTTATTGCCAAGGGCTTCTTTCAATCATAGTAAGAACCACAAGGGCTGGTCCAACCACAGCACTGATAGTAGGCTGAGACCAGCATATAGCTATGAATAGGCCAACAAACTAGATAACTTAGAAGAAATTGAAAAATTCCAAGAAGTCCACAATCTACTGAAACTGACTTGAGAAGAACGAGATCTAAATAGACCTATAACAATTAGACATATTAAATTAGGGGCGCCTAGGTGGCTCAGTCATTAAGCATCTGCCTTCAGATCAGGTCATGATCCCAGGGTCTTGGGATCGAGTCCCACATCAGGCTCTTTGCTTGGTGGGAAGCCTGCTTCTCCCTCTCCCACTCCCCCTGCTTGTGTTCCTTCTCTTGCTGTCTCTTTGTCAAATTAATAAATAAAGTCTTTAAGAAAAAAAAGAAATATTAAATTAGTAATAAAAAACTACCGACAAAGAAAAGTCCAGATCCAGACTCTTTCACTGGTGAATTCTAACATTTATAGGAGAACTAATACCAATTCCTTACAAATTATTCTAAAAAAATTAATGAGAAAGAAATACTTCACAGCTTATTAGGAGCCATTCTCACCATGATATCTAAATTTTTTTTAAAAAAGATAACTCACAGAAAACTATAAAGTAGTATCTCTTATGAATATAAATATAAAAATCTTCAATAAAATAGTAGTAACCTGAATCTGGCAATGTATAAAAAGTATACACCATAATCAAGTGGAATTTATCCAAGGAATGCAATATTAGTCCAATGTAACTTATCTTAATAATAAAATAAAAGACAAAACCCACATGAATATCTCAATAGATGCAGAGAAGCATTTGAAAAAATCCAATAATACCCTTTCATGATGAAAACACAACAAATGGGAATAGAATGGAATTTTCTCAACCTGATAAATGGTATCTATGAAAAACCCACAGTTAACATCAAACTTAATAGTAAGGGACTGGCTGCTTTCCCCCCCAGCATCAGGAACAAGATAAAAATATATACTTTGGCACTTATATTCAACATTGTACTGGTAATTCTAGCCAGGTCAACTAGGCAAGAAAATGACATAAAAGGCATTCAGGTTGGCAAGGAAAAAGTAAAACTCCATTTTCATTCAACATGATCTTTTAAAAACCAGTTAGAACTAAAACAAACAAACAAACAAACAAACAAGTTCAACTATAGTGCAGGACAATATCAGTATACAAAAATCATTTGCATTTTTGTATTTAGGAATAAAATTAAGAAATGTAAAACTTATGAAAATTACATAACAATATTAAAAGAAATTAAAGAGCTCTAATTTAAGTAAAAAGACATAACTTATTCAAGGATTAGAAGACTTAAATTTAAGATGGTAATATTCCACAGATTCAGCTATAGAGTCAATGCAATCTCTACTAAAATTGTAGCTGGTTTTTGCAGAAATTAACAAGCTGATTCTAAAATTCCTGTGGAAATGCAAGGAACTAGGAATAGCCAATGTTGAAAAAGAACAAAACTGAAGGAATATTCTGATTTCAAAAGTTGATACAAAACTACATGATCAACCCAGTATGATACTGGCATAAAGATAGATATATAGAGCAATAAAATAGAATTGAGAGTACAGAGGTAAGTCCTCACATTCATTGTCAATTGATTCTCAAAAAGTGTGCCAAGACCACTCAGTGGGGAAAGAAAATTATTTCCAGCAAATGCTGTTGGGACAACTGAATATCATCATTCAAAAGAATGAAGTTGGGCTCCTTCCTCACACTATACATAAAAACTATTCAAAATGAATCAAAAACCTAAATGCATGGTGAGCACCATCAGTACAAAAATCTCAGAAGAAAATATAGTCTTAAACTTTATGACTCTGGATTAAACAATGGCTTCTTAGATTTGACACCAAATATACAAGCAAAAACAAACAAAAACAAAACAAAAAACATAAATAGGTCATCATCAAAATTAGAAAATTTTGTGCTGAAAAGGACATAATCGGAAAGATAAAATGGTAATTCACAGAATGAAAGAACATATTTGCAGATCATATATCTGAGAAAGGACTTGTATCTAGACGATAAAGACCCTTACAATTTAACAGCAACAACAAAATAACACAATTAAAAATTGGACAAAGGATCTGAGTAGATATTTCTCCAAAGAAAATATGCAAGCACACAAAAAAGTTGTTTAACATCACTAATCATTAAGAAATACAAATCAAAACCATAATGAGATAATCCTTCACACTCACGAAGATAGCAAAAATTTTTAAAAATATATAATTACAAGTGTTGGACAGGGTATGGAGAAATTGGAACCCCCCCATGCTGCAGGTGGTATTTGAAATAGAGTATGGAAAACAGTCCTGCAGTTCCTCAAAATGTTAAACACAGAGTTACCATATGATCTAGAAATTTCCCTCTTAAGCATATAGCCAAGAGAAAAGAAAATATATGTCTATACAAAAACTTGTACACACTTCTAAATAAAGCTTGAACCAGATACAAACTTTAAAGTAACATTATTCATAATAGTCAAAAAGTGGAAATATGGCCAAATGTTTATCAATTGAGAAATGGATAAACAAAATCTGGTATATATGTACAACAGGATATCATTCAGCAGTAAAATAAGTGAATTACAAAACACTCTATAATGTCGATGAACCTTGAAAACAATATGCTAAGTGAAAAGAAAAGTCACAAAGGGCCACATATTGTTTAAGTCCATTTATATGAAATGTCCAGAATAAGCAAATTCATACAGACAGAAAATAGATTGGTGGTTGCCTAGAGCAAGACCATGGTGGCAGGGGTGGGGTGGGTATGCATAAGGGGAAATAAGGAGTGACTGATAATGGATACAAGATTTCTTTGGGGAGTAATAAAACTTCTAAATTAATTGTGGTGATGGTTGCACAACTCTGTGAATATATTAAAAACCACTGAATTGTACACTTTAAGTGAATGAATTGTATGGTCTGTGAATTATATCCCCATAAAGCTGTTATTTTTGAAAATGGATAAGAGAATCTAGCTGTTTCCTATTAGGATAGTCATTAAAAAGATTGACAAAAATGTACAACATGCCACTCCTTCCGGTTATATTTTTTAGAAAATACACTTATTTTTCTTTAAAATATGTTTATGTTAACACATAATGAGTCTGTTGGTATTTTTTAGTGAGCTAAGTGGGTTTTGAAGTTTGTAGTTTTAACTTCTAATATAAGTATTGATACATATAAATGCATAAATTGTTATGAGAAATTATAAATGAGGACATGATGTGAAAATGTATAAAAGAAATGAAATGAATTTTAAAATACCAAATAAAAATATTTATTATTTGTATTCTAGTAGTAAGTACTACCAAAAGAGAAAAACACTACTGAAAATTGTTTGGAACCTTACTTAAAAACAATAAACAAGTGTCTTTTTTTTTTTTTTTTGAAAGATTTTATTTATTTATTTGACAGAGAGAGATCACAAGCAGGCAGAGAGAGAGGAGGAAGCAGGCTCGCGGCTGAGCAGAGAGCCCGATGCGGGGCTCAATCCCAGGACCCTGGGATCATGACCTGAGCCGAAGGCAGCAGCTTAACCCACTGAGCCACCCAGGCACCCCAAACAAGTGTCTTTTTACATTATTATTTGAAGATGCATAGTACTCTGCTTTCAAAATTAAAAGTGTACTTAGAATTACTATTGAGGGGTGCCCGGGTGGCTCAGTGAGTTAAAGCCTCTGCTTTCAACTCAGGTCATGATCCCAGAATCCTGGGATCTCTCTGCCTTCCTCTATGCCAAATAAATAAAATGTTTACGCAGGTTCAGACATTTGGTGTATGTGCTTGGCTGAGGAGCCAATGGGGCGAAGCTACCATCTGT
>NW_026739916.1:9870-50725 GCF_022355385.1 Mustela nigripes | reverse complement strand
TTGGTGTTAAGCCCCTCTGATTGTAAAAACTCATGAAGTTAAGCCCATCTGATATTCTGATTTTCAAAGCCAGATGTTAATAAGAACTCATCTTCCCAGTGCAGGTCTCTTATGCCTGGGGTGCCTGGTGGTGGGGGGGGTCTGTTCCTCTCCCTTCTCTCTTCTTGTGGTATCCCCACAATTTATGGTTAGTCTTAAAGGTTTGGTTCCCAACTGGATCCTGCCCTTCCTACCATTTTTGATGTAGCCCTCTCTCTATGATTAACTGTGGAGATTCTGTTCTGTCAGAATTTGATTTATTTTCTAATGTGGCTGTTATCTAGGTGTGTCCATAGGACAAGGTGAACTTAGGATCCTCCTGCTCCACCATTATCCACAGCTCCCCCAGTTGTTTTTGTTTTGTTTTCTCCTTTTAGAGTCAAATAGGAAGAACAGAAAGTAAGGACTATCTTTTATATTTTTCCAAGACATCTGGTCACTTTTCAGGCTAGGCTATTTGAATAGTCTGCTGAACCTTGACTCATCACACTAACTAAAGCAGCCTGAAATTTATTATAGGAAAGTTAAGTCACCTCTGTAAGTCAAAGATTCTCATAAATTATTTTCATTATGGACTAATAGGCTGTAAAGATTAAAATCTTTCAAAGTCTTGAATGGATTTTTTTTGTGTTCTATGGGAAATTACAAGTTGTTTTAAAGCTTTGGCCATTTAGAGGAAATCAGTTACATTTCCATCATAGTATCATTTAGTCATGCTCTGACCAGACATTTTGTGGGCATCACTGAAGAACAACATTATTTCTTTGTTTTGTTTTGTTTTGTTTTAACAGCATTGTTTCTTTACAAGTATAACGAGTGATAAATATTTTACACTATGGTTTGCTTTGAAGTTTGAGAGGAGGTCAAATTAAGTAATATCCATTTATAACAATTATGGTAAACTACCAATTTTTGCCATATTTCCTTCAACACAGATATTCATTGTGATAAATGCCTTCCTTACACACTTTAATTTAGCACTCTTCAGAATTCTGTGAGGAAAATGAGAAAACTAAAGCAGAGAAAGTTTAATGACTCACCAAAAGTAACACGAGAGGCAAGTAAAAAAGGCAGAATTCAAACCTAGACCCATTTGGTCAATACAGGCATTTCTTTAAAAAAATTATTTAAATTCCATTTAATTAACATACAGTATATTATTCTCATAGGTAGAACTTAATGATTCATCAGTTGCATATAATACCCAGCAAATGCCTTCTTTAATGCCCATCCTCTTACCCTATCCCCCAGCCACTTCCCCACCAGCAATCCTGTTTGTTTTATCCAGTTAAGAGTCCCTTATGGTTTGCTTCCCTCTCTGTTTTCATCTTGTATTATTTTTACTTTCCTTCCCCTATGTTCATCTCTTTTGTTTTTTAAATTCCACATATAAGTGAAATCATATGGTATTTGCCTTTATCTGACTGACTTATTTTGCTTAGCTTAATACCCTCTAGTTCCATCTATGTTATTACAAATGGCAAGATTTTATTATTTTTGATGGTGGAGTAATATTTATACACACACACACACACACACACACACACACACACTTCTTTATCCATTTGTATGAACACCTGCATTTTAATCCCTCCTCAATTAAGTGGGGGTAATTGCTTTCCCATAGTTATTGGTGCGTTAACCAGCTGGTTTATTACAAGTGACAGAACCCAGCTTAAAATAGCTAACTAAAAGAAAAAAAAAAGTGTTGGAAGGATATAGGGGTGATCTATAAAACTTTTTAAAAAACTACAGTTGTTTCAGGGGTCATGGATTAGAACCAGGATCTGGAATAAAATCAGATCAATTTCTCTTTTGTTTCCTATATTGCAATAGACCCCAAAATTTTACACATGCCTTTTTTTAATCTTTGCAAAAATTATATGTATAAGCTGCTATTATTTACTTTGATAGCCATGAGAACTAAGACATATAGGTGAATTGATTTGTCAAAGATGGGTGGCTGATTGGTCACAGGAACAGTATTAGAGCCCAGCCCTACAGACACTTATACCATGCTCTGTTAATCTACTTGTGTCTTAAAGTGCCCAAGTGTATCAGTGTTAAAAAGTCTTTTTTATTTTAGTTATATAGGCAGGCCAATGGAGATATTAATACTTTTTAAAGAGAAAAACAAATTGATATTTAAGCTTCTCCTATACCTCAGATAGTCTTATGAATATACCCAAATGAAACCCAGGAAAAAAATTGTAGCAATCTACATCTTATTTAAAGTGTTTGGCACTATACTATCGTGTTAAATGGAAGGTTATCTTTACCAGTAGGATTTAATTAATTTTTTTAAAATTCATTAAAATGATTTTCTAACAGATAGCTATTGTAGACTATAACATTTGATTTGTAGCTGGTTTTCAGTAAGAAGAAAGCTCTTTGAATAAGAAAATTTTCCATATTATTTTCTTAAACTTAACCTCATGTTGACCTGATTATAAAATAAAAGCGAAGCTTCGATTAGTTTCTGTGACTTAGAACAAATTTTATCTTTTGCTATGTAAGTGACTTCAAATGGACAGGTTTTCAAAGTAGATGTCTTAGCCACAAGATGGTGTCCTAACATTAGCAACCAATAGGTTTAGCTTCTAAATAGAATTGACTTTATGTGGCAAAATATTTTTCAAGTTGAAAACGCCAAGTGCCCATGCATAAAAATAATTACTCCTTAGCCTGTATTCTTGTGCAAAATGTACTTGGGAAAATGATTGTTCAACTCAATTTGACTAACTCTCTTTGTTGTAGATTTGTATTTATTTACATTAATGCTACACTGGAGTACTCAGTTCATTAACTTCTAATTTAGCTAAAACAGAAGGGAAACCGTTTTCCTTGCAAGTCGCAACAGATTTTCAAATGGCACAATAGTTGAGCTTCATATGATGTTCATTTATTGTATGTCATGAGAGGTACACTTAAGGGTTTAAAGTTTTTGTAGTTTTTTAAAATTTCTGTAATGGTTTGCTTTAGAAATCAGAGATGGTAACTTCCAGTTTATCTTGAAACTGGCTGCTTTTAAAATTTGAATATGGTAAGTTGGATATTACTTTTTTGAATTTAACATTGTTTTCTGCTTTCAAAAACTAACATTTATTCCAAGGATCCTGAGTAATCTCTACTCCTAATAATTCTTACTAGCTATCACTAACTGCAGAACATATGTAGAGATTTTCTAATACCAGATCCTGGGGGAAAAGAGGCTGGATGTGTTCTTTTGCTTTTAGGAGAGTCTGAATAAAAGAAGAAATTGTTTTAGAAAAATGAAGTACACTGATAATAACCTCTAACTCAATTTTAACACTAACTTTAAAAGCAAGCTAGATTTGCACTGCAATTGAAACTGGTAGTTTTTTGGGTGCCCTTGTGGCTCAGTTGTTAAGTTAAACATCTGCCTTCAGCTCAGGTCAGGATCCCAGGGTCCTGGGATCAAGCCCTGCATCAGGCTCCCTGCTCAGCGGGAAGCCTGCTTCTCCCTCTCTTACTCCCCCTGCTTGTGCTCTCTCTCTCTCTGTCAAATAAGTAAATAAAACCTTTAAAAAAAAGTCACTTGGTTATGTCAGAGGGTGAAAAAGAAATGCATTAAACTGAGATATATTAGAATCACTTCATAAGTTATTCTCTATGTTAATGGTATGTATAAGTGTCCATTTTTAGAAATTAGGGAAATAAATCTGACTATATATTAGAATAAAAAATATACATATTCTTGAACCTAGTGCCACCTTTACAACCTATTCTACAGAAATGAAAGTGACAGTCTATAATGGCATGTACAGTATAAAATAATCTCTACTTCAGCATCATTCATGGAAGCCAAAAATAAAAACAAAAGAAAACTGTAACAAGGACAATGCCCTCAAAAAATGAATGATTGAATACATTATACTATGCCTACCTGGTGGAATATTATTTAGCTGCTAAAAGAATGACCTAATGTTATGAAGCTCTATGAATTGGCTAGAGGAATTTATGCTATGTATTGTTGAATGGGAAAATTAAGGGATTTCTAATAAAATCCCCTTACAAAAAACACAACAGTGGGCACCTAGGTGGCTCAGGTGGTTCAGCGTCTGACATTGGCTCAGGTCATGATCTCAGGGTCCTGGGATCAAGGTTTGAGTCCAGCTCTCCCCTCAGCGGCGAGTCTGCTTCTCCCTCTCCTCCTTTCCCTCCCCATGGTTGTGCTTTCTCTCTCTCTCTCTCAAATAAATAAATAAAATCTTTAAAAAAACAAACACAGCAGAAACTAGACATTCTGACAGGTGTGAAGTGATATCTCATTGTAATTCTGATTTACATTTCCCTGGTGATGAATGGTATTGAGCATCTTTTCACATACCTATTGGAATCTGCATGTTGTCTTTGAAAAGATGTCTATTTAGGTCGTCTGCCCATTTTTCAGACTGTATTTTTTGGTGTTGAGTTATGTGAATTCTTTCTATATTTTGAATATTAAACTCTGATTGGATATGTATTTGCAAAGAGGAAATAGAGTCAAAAATATTGTAATAATTTTGTGTGGTGACAGTAACTATTCTTATCATAGTGAGCATTTTGTAATGTATGTAAGTCAAATCATTTTGTGGTACACCAGAAACGAATATAATATTGTATATCATAATATAAGATAATATTGTTATACTTCAATTTTAAAGTTTTTCTTTGTGAAAAATCTCAGAAAAATCTTACATATTTAAAACACAAATGTATCTGTGTATGGCCCTACATATTTATATATGATTAAATAGACATGGAAGAATTCATATTAGTTTATTTATATGGGATCCTTCTTGAAGGCTCTCATAGTCAGGTTCCCCAGAGAGTAGACTGAGTAGAGATCAGAGTGTGGGAGTTCTATGGAGGAATGCTCCTCTGATGAACCAAGGAAGGGCAATGAAGTAAAGTAGGTTAAGCTGAAGGAGGGGCTGAGACTCGACACAACCACAGCAGCAGCTCCCCCAGGGGCTCTCCGGAGCTGGGATGTTACTTCATGATCACTGCAAACTAGAGTAAGGGGACCTATTTGCTCTGCCTTCTCTGTCTGCTTTCTCCCTTTTAACCCTCTTCACTGACTGGTCATTGCATGTAGACCGCCCCCAGGTATGAGGTGTGATGTTGGGGCTGCAGCTCTCGTTAGCTGATGCTTAATCCTCAGAAGGAAGGATTCAGCTGTGAGCCATCAAATGTCAACAGTCCCAGCAGCAGAAGGGATAAGCATGTTAGTCTTGAAAGTGGTAAGGAAATCAGGGGGCGCCTGGGTGGCTCAGTGGGTTAAAGCCTCTGCCTTCGGCTCAGGTCATGATCCCAGGGTCCTGGGATCGAGCCCCACATCAGGCTCAATGCTCAGCGGGGAGCTTGCTTCCTCCTCTCTCTCTGCCTACTTGTGATCGCTCTCTGTCAAATAAATAAATTCTTTAGAAAGTGGTAAGGAAATCGGTTTGGCACACCATAACATCCTCTAAAGAGTGAGGTGAAGAACAATGTGGTTGAAGTGGGGGAAGAGAGAGGAAGAGGTATCGATGCAAGAAGAGAGAAAAATAATTTTAATGAAAGCATTTAAGCAAGTGGTAAATGTGCATCAATATTGCAAGTGCTCTGGGAGTAGCAATGCTATGAAAAATTCATAATGCTTTACCTGAAACGACCTTCCAGAACCTTCCTTGAGCCAATTTTCTGGGTCATCACAACGTTTCAAGGCACTGTATTTTCTCTGACAATGTTGAAAGGATAATGCTCAGTAAAGAAGAATTGAGAAGTAAGCTTAAATATTTTATTTTTAGAAGGAGTAAAGGGCTTATGAAGGAAGTTACATCTTCTGTACATTTATTGCACTATTTTGGCTGTGGTAATGATATTCTTCCTCAGGTGCTGTATTTGGAGACAAAAAATTGCCTTGAGTAAACAGATAAGCATGTTGATAACATACGGTGCCTTTTTGTTTTAATAGTAATGCTCTGAACCACTTTAGCTAGACTATGCATACAGCTTTGTAGTCTGATTCATTTACTGAATAGCTATCATACGCCAGGCAGATTATGAGGCCCTGGGGACTGGAAACTAAACTCTTAGTGATTCACAGCCTTGCAGGATAGAAAGATAAAACAAGGGACAATCACAGAGTGATAAAGGCTGGGGTGTAGACAGAGTTCTGTGGGAGCTCCAATGACTACCCAAATACGAAACAGAAGATTGCAGGTTTATGATGTCAAAGCTTCTAGGCATAGGAAACTTCTGAATTGTAGGGTGGATATGGGGCAGGTGAATGATAAGGAAGAAGATCCGAGTGCAGGAAGGGTACGTTCAGGTTGCTTGAGTAGTCCAAAATGCTGCCATGGAGAATGCAAGTTGTATGCATTGGGATGAGGACAGGGGTGTCAGCAAATTATGAGGCAGAAAGCAGCAGGGAGATCATGGTCAGAGTCCTACAGGGAACATAAGGCATGGTCAAATGGGGTAAACTGAGGAGAGTATAACAAAGCAGCTGTTTACGAAGATGTGGTGGGGGAATGGGGCATGGGTTGGACATTTCTACCTTAGGCCTAATGCAGCAAGACATAGAGGGGTTATGAGAGCCTGGGGACAGAGGGTCTGAGTAGAGGGAGCTGCCTTCCTTGCAGGAGGCCTTGCTGAGGAGGAATGCTACAAACCTGCAGTAGCGTTGAAAGCAGGCCCCTGGGAGAACAGATACCTTGATGGGACCACGAGCACACTAGCCCAGGGATGGGTCTGTGTTGTTTAGAATGGAGAAAGGTGAGAGAGCAGGGAGTGGTTCTGGAGGGGCAGACACATCTCTTCCTGCGTAGGTGCAGCTACAGAACTGAAGATTAAGGAGGAGTTAAGTAGAAGAGCGAGGGAAGGAAGTGATTTCCAACAAGAGAGCAGTGTGGCAAGATTCTGTGGTGGGAGTGTGCATAGTGAATCTGGAGACTAAAAACAGTGCCCATGCAGTGAGGGGTGAGAGGGAAAAGAGGTGGGGAGTGATGTTAGAGAGCTCTCGTGAGGCAGACTGTACAGGGCCATTCATGCCAAATTAAGTAGTTTGTCTGTATTCCCAAGAACAATGCAGCACCATAGAAAGTCTGATCACGTGTAGCATCATCATCTGATTTTGTTTTGTAGAAATCACTCTCCTGTTGGAGAGTAGACTGGGTCAGAGTGGATGTGGGTAGGCAGTTTGGAAGATGGGGACAGCGGTCTGAGCGAGCCATCGTGGTGGCCTACACTAGGGTAGAGAGTGGTGGTGGAGAGCCAGAGGGTGGACACAGTCGAGAAATACTTAGCAGGTAAAAATGAAGAGAACTTGGAGACCATTAAGACTTGGAGGCTGAGGTAAAAGGAATGATTAAGCAGGACTATGAGGTTTCTAACTAGACTGGAAACACCTTGTGAAAAAATTCCCTTTCCTTTTGTGATAACCCTTTTCTTCTTTGTAGTCCCACTAGCTCTTGATCCAAGTCCTCATTTATTGTAAAGATCATCTCTTCATTTATGCTTGACCATGTTCCCTGTGTTAGATGATGAACTCATCTCCTTTTCTTACTTGCCAAATCATTGTTTTGCCGATTTTCACCCATGAGTTTCCTCCTCTTGGTTTGTTCACATCTCACTTCTTCCTAACCTTCTCCTCTGGATGTGCCCTGTGTGAGCATATACATTGAAATTACCCACTTATAATTTCCATTTATTTCCATCTTGCTCTTGCTTCTTCATGAACACCTTTTGGCTATCAAAGATCCATCTTTTGCCCTTTCAAGATTACTAATACACAGTGTCCAGGTATTTCAAAACCCAGAGTAGCCAAAAATAACATAGTTTATCCTAAAACTGTTAGGTTATTCCTAGGACACATTTTGTATTTGTCTAAAAAGAAATATTTGAAATAAATCTATCATTTTCCTGTTTCAACACTGGCAGGTGCTCCTGAATTCATGTCAATAAAGGAGAAAATAGAGGTGCTTCAGTCATTTTGTGTGGATCTTGTTCCCTTAGAGGAAAATTATTTTTCCCATGTGACAGTATGAACCCAGTAGTGTGTATATATATCTCAATAATGACAGTGGAATACTAACAACCAAGAAATTGAACTCAGGTACTGCTGACATTTGTGACATTTTCGCTGCCAATTAACATGACCATTAAGTGCATCTAATAATTAAGAGTGTGACATCACTATATTCCATTAATGACTATAGTTAGATTAATAATCATTTATTCTTGAAAATTAAGCATTAAGTGCACCTTGGCTCGCAGAAAAAAGCATGTTCTACTTAGTGCTTCAGAAAAGGAATTCTGCAGAGCTTTGGTCTTGAATCCTTTCCTAGGAAGGAAAATGATATATAAATATATATATAAATATATAGAAAATATATAAAGAAAATTTAAAGGTAGAAGAAAAGGAGAGCCTTGGGAGAAGAGAAATAGCAGCCAGAGAGGAAAGAGAGTTGAGAGAGACAGCTTGATCAGGGGGACAAGGCAGAGGGAAAGAGAGAATCTCAAGCAGACTCTGCATTGAGCCTGGAGCCCCAGGAAGACTTGAACTTATGACCCTGAGATCATGACCTGAGCTGAAACCAAGAGTTCGATGCTGAGCCACCCAGTCACCCCTGTTACTAAATTTTAAACAGGAACACCACCTCTAATTCCATTTTGTCTCCACAATAAATTGGTTCCTATATTACTACACACAGTAATTCAGAGATGCTTATTTTTAGATGGAAAAAATGCCTGACAGAACAAAAAAACATTTAGAATGATACTGTTAACAGAACAATCAGTTACCTACTTTAGTGAATATACAGATAATTCTTGTTTTATATGTTACTGCAAGGCTATAAACCTGACCTTGGAAGTTGAAACCATGCAAAGTGATGATATTAATAACCACTGGGAAAAATTATGATTGTTGTGTGACCTTTAAAATTGTGTTGTTGAAACATTGAACACTCTCTTACTGTTGGATATAAATATTCAGGGAAATGAAAAAAAAAACAGTAAGACTGGTATTTATTTAGGACACTATAATTTAGAAGGTTAGAAACTGTGAGAATTAAAGTGTTTTATTTTGTTCTTTGAAAAAAAACATCAAGTGTAGTTTCATCTGTGTTTTGCCTTTTCCTCTAATACAACTTAGTGTATGGAGCCATGGTCTTCTTTTCACATCCTGATGAATTGCAGTACCCCTTGTAAAATTTGGATTTATTTCCAAAATTTCATCTTTCGCACTTTAAAAAAAAAGATTTTATTTATTTATTTGACACAGAGAGATCACAAGTAGGCAGAGAGGCAGGCAGAGAGAGAGGAGGAAGCAGCTCCCTGCTGAGCAGAGAGCCCAATTCGGGGCTCGATCCCAGGACGCTGAGATCATGACCTGAGCCGAAGGCAGAGGCTTTAACCCACTGAGCCACCCAGGTGCCCCTCATCTTTTGCACTTTTGATGTTGTGAAATATCTCCAAAAGTTTTTTCATGGGAAGTCTTTCCCTGACCTCCCCCCATCCCCATTGTGTCACTTCTCTGTCATATCTTCAATCATGTCATTATAAAGGCTCATTTAGGTCCATAAATTCTATTCACACCCAATTTCTCTTCCAGCAGTATTGCATTTTTACTTCTTCGTTATACTTTCACCTTTTGACCAGTACTCTCTTTGGATTATCTAAAGTTCCAAACGTTACCTGGGTTTGTCTCCGAGAGACTGGTGGGGGGCAATACAACTTTATGGTTCTCTGTCTGAAAGTAAACTGGGAAGCAGATGCACAGTGATCAATCGACAACCCACTTTGAAAGAAGTAACATGACTGGTAACTGATCATGATGTGCATCTGCTACTTATATAGTGATTTGTGGGTTAAAGACTTAGCTCCAAAGTGTGTTCTTGGTGCAGGTTGCTCAGAGTAAATATACCGTGGTAAATGAAATTTGAACCATGTCGCTGTTGTACTTGTCATTTAACTACACTGTGGTAACTGAAATTCATGCAATTTGGAACAGTGGAAGTGAGGACAGCATGTATATTTCAACAATGGCTAAGGAGAGCAAACAAACAATTTCGGGAAATGCCTGAGGCTAGATAAAAGAGGGAGAAATATGAGTCCTCCTCTAACTTGTATTTGGATTATTTCTTAATTTAATGAGAGAATACATTATGGAGAAATGTTGGCATATGTGCGCTGCTTAGAGGTGAGGAAAATTAATAAGAGCTCCTATTTATTTGCTATACTTAAATTTTATGTTATTTTGTTAAAGGTGATAATTTGGGGGCACCTGGATGGCTCAGTCAGTTTAGTATCTGCCTTTGGCTCAGGTAATGATCCCAGGGTCCTGGGATCTAGTCACGCGTTGGGGTTCCGGCTCTGTCTCTCCCCTGCTTGTGCGCCCTCTCTCTCCCTGACAAATAAAGAAATAAAACTTTTAAAAGAAAAAAAAAAGGTGATAATTTCAGGTTAAAATTTCAAGAACTACAGGAGACTCTACATTGAGCCCTTTCCCGGCTTCCCGTTTCCTTTGATTGAGGGTGACTGACACGACGCTCCCAGAGATAGTATCTGCATATACAAGCAGTTACATTCACAAACACACTCACATCATTTTTTCCACTTTAAAACACCAGTTCTAAGCAACTAATATTTATTGAGCATTTGTGATGTACCAGATAATATGCTGAACTTTGTATGCTTTGTTTTATTTAATCCCCCAATAACCTTTGAGGTAGGCTGTCGCTCTGCAGAGGAAATTCAGACTCTGCAAGTTTAACTTCCTTTCCCCAAATCATGCAGCTGCTCTGTGGTGAAGCAGCTGTTCTCACCTAGGTATTCTGAATTCTCAAATGCAGGCTCCTAATGACCGGACAAAACCATCTAGGATCTGTGTGTAGGTCATGTAATAGTATTTTAGTCCTGTAATAGCCCTTTTATGGTCCTAGAAATTCTTTTTGCTAATTCAACTTATGATAATACAGTGTTCAGGGGATTCGGGAGAGACTTAAGTTTTTCCAAAAGCATTAGCTCTCTCTATCTCTCTCAGGAGACTGTTTGGCCACCATCTGTACTGGGAAATTAGCCAGGTTGCTTGGAAGGAGCCCAAACATGAGTACATGTCTCTGATCTGTTCTGCACTGCCGGGCGCTCCCACTCCTTTTTGGGCATTGGAATTCTGTCAGACTCTCAGCAAGTGTGTGCGTCTGTGTGTGCATGCATGTGTGCATGTACCTGTCATATTTGTTCATGTATTCACTTTAAAAAATTGTATCTATTAAGTGTCTTGATCTTGCACAAAGAAATAGAAAGCTTAGAAAAGGCAGCAACATACAAGCGATTGCCTGTGCACCTTTCTGATTTCATAAACTGTGTGCTGCTTGACAAATAGTCTGTTGTAAACAGAGACACTACTGTTGTCAGTTCTGGTTAGCATTTGTGCATGTTTCCTGGTTGTCTGCTTCCTGAATGCACCTTTTGGTGCACTCTTGGAAGAAGCAGACCAAGAGTGTCTCATGAAGAAGTCTGTGTTTCTGTCTTTTCTCTGCTATGCATGTGTCTTACCTTTCTTTGTTACCTTGAGAGTGCTCCTGTCTTCTCTGCTCCTCTTCTCTGAGGGTGGAAAGCCTGAGTGTGAAGTCCCAGTTTTTTAAAAGTCAAGTGGACTTTTCTTGGCTTCAGAACTCTGGGTAAAATTCAGTAAGAGATGTACACACACACACACACACACACACACACACACACACTGTCCTGGGATATCTTGGCACATTGATTAAGTGCTTCCCCAAGGAAGCTCTGCCCTTTCAAATGAACCATACAAAATCTGAACATGAAGGATAATGATTTTCAAGAGTTAGTGTTAGGGGAAATATGCTGTGTTTTCCTGCAAGTCTGAGGGCCTGGGATCTTGGCATCACTGGGTGTTTGTGTTCAAGAGTAATACAATCCAATGTGACTGTTAGAGGTTTGGAGCCATATCTTTCTGTGTACTAGATTTTTGTTTAGAAATCTAACCTCCATTTGGCCCAACTCCAGAAATTTGTTTTTTGATTTGGGAAAGCTCCAGTCTTTGTTTGAAATTAGGAAGAATAAAGATTATATCCCATCTGTAAAATAACTTATATAATTTTTGCAATTGTATCTGAGAGATAAAGTTAATTAAAGTATTTTTATATAGAGGCAGCTATGTCTCAGTAGATGATCTCATTTGCTACTTTGTTTAAAAGTTTGAGCTCAGCCAATATAAGCACCCTTGCTTGGCCCTCTTCTCCTTTCAAAATCTATGTCACTTCCTCCCTCTTGTATGGTTTTGGTTTGGGAACATGTATCCGACCAGGCCCCATACCTGGGCTCTTCTTCTCATTCTCCTTTCTCCCCTGGAACCTCATTCTATCACTTGCTTCTCAAGTCCTTTATTTTCTTCAGCTCCTTTCCTCATGCTGACACACTCACAGGCACCATGTACCCTCCTGCACCCTCATTACTTAAAGAAGAAAAACTTCTCAAAAGAGCATTCTGTATTCTTCATCTCATTTCTCTTCACCATGAACCTGGCTCTCTATCACCACCTCCACTGAAGCCGCTATTCCAAAAGAACCACTCACTTACTGATTGCCAACTCTGTGCCCTTTCAACCCATAAACTCATTAGGCTCTGTGACATTTGATGGAAACTCTCTTCTCTTTACAGTTTCCAGGATGAGTGGTTTTGGGGTTGGTTTGTTTGTTTTCAGTCTTGTTATTTTTGTTCCTTTTCTGTAGCCTATTAAGGGTTCCTTATATAATCACCCTTAGCTATAGAGCTCCTCCAATTTCTACTTTTCTTCACTTGGACCTTCTCCTTGGTCTGTCTGTTCTCTCCTCTCATCTTTGTTGCTTCAGCCTTTTCACATTTTCACTTACTATCTCCATATGGACAACTTCCCAATTGGCTTTCCCGATACTAATTTTTTGAAAGATGCCGTCCAGCACTTCCAACATGCTTCTGGATGTCTTCGCTCACCTATTCACACTCATGGAGAAACTACTAAGAGATAAGAACTGCACTGGAATATGGAGACAGTAGTGAATGGAACAAAGTCCCTACCCCACAGAGCTTGCATCAAGAATAAGACAAGAAAGCATAACCAAATAAACAATGTGTCAGGTGGTGACAAGTGCCATGGAGAACAACAAGTCATGTCAGAGGAGAGAATGACAGGACATGTGGTGAGTAATTAAGACTGAATAATAAGTAAAGTCTCTGTAAAATGCTCCTAGAGCAGAACTCTTAAGGAAGTGAAAGTGGGAGCCATGTTCACACCCGGGGGCAGAGTATTTCCAACAGAGAGAACAGGTCCTGAGGTACAAGGAGGCACATGTGACTGGAGTACAGTGAGGAAAAAATGTTCTCTCTCTCTCTCTCTCTCTGTGTGTGTCTTTACAGATAGTGATACCTGATAAGGGAAAAGAGAGAGAGAGAACATACATAATACTTCTTTGATATTATTATTTATATATTTATGTATGCACGAAATCTTATAATCTTACCACTTACCCTCTCACACATACATACATCTCTCTCTCTCTATGAGAGAGAGGGCCTGGGATCTTGGCATCACTGGGTGTTTGTGTTCAAGAGTAATACAATCCAATGTGACTGTTAGAGGTTTGGAGCCATATCTTTCTGTGTACTAGATTTGTGTGTAATGTATTAGCAGCTCAAGTTACACAGGGCATTGTAGGGCACAATAAGGACTCAGACTTTGATTCCAGATGAGAACAGAAGCCATTGAAGGGTTTTGAGCTGAGAAGTAACAGGACTGTTTGTATTACAAAGTTCACTTTGGCTGCTTTGTGGAGAAAGGATTCTTTGAGCCCCAGTGTGTAAACAGTGAGACCAGAGAAGAGTAAAATGTAATAATGCAGAAAAAGAAGATGAAAGCTTGTATCAAAGTGGCAGTGAGGAAGATTTTTAGAAGTGGTAAGGATGTATTTTGAAGGAAGACCTATAAGATTTGCTGAGGACTGGTGTACGGTATGAGAGTAAGAGAGTAGTCAGAAATGAGTAGCCAATAAAGAGTAGCCAATAAAGTCTATTGGCTTTAGAAACCAATAGAATGGACTTTCCATCTATCATGAAACAAAAGACTTTGAGTTCAATGGGTAGTGGAGGTTAGTGAAGTCATGTTTGGAGCATGTTAAAAATGAGATGTCTTTTAAACATCTGAAGGGAGGGGCGCCTGGGTGGCTCAGTGGGTTAAGCCTCTCCCTTCGGCTCAGGTCATGATCTCAGGGTCCTGGGATCGAGCCCAGCATTGAGCTCTCGGTCAGCAGGGAGCCTGCTTCCCCCTTTCTGCCTGCCTCTCTGCCTACTTGTGATCTCCCTCTCTGTCAAATAAATAAATAAAATCTTTGAAAAAAATAAACATCTAAAGGGAAATATCACTTAAGTATTTATACATATATGTGCAAAATGTGTGTATTTTGAGTATAGTTGACACAATGTTACATTAGTTTAAGAAGTATAACATGGTGATTTGACAAGTTTGTACATTATGCTGTGCTCCCCAGTGTAGCTACCATCTGTCCCATCACATTGCTATTATAATACCAATGACTGTACTTGTTATGCTGTGTCCTTTATTCTTATGACTTATTCAGTTCATAACTGGAAGCCTGCATCTCCCACTCCCCTTTACCCGTTTGTCAATCCCCCTACTCACCTCCCCCAGCAATGATCAGTTTGTTCTCTGTATTGATAGGTCTGATTCTGCTGTCTGCTTTTCATTTGTTTATTCATTTGTTTTGTTTTGTTTTTAGATTTCACTTATGACTAGAATCATATGGTATTTTTCTTTCTCAGCCTCACTTATTTATTTCACTTAGCATAATATACTCTAGGTCCATCCAGGTTGTCTCAAGTGGCACAATCTCATCCCTTTTCATCCCTTATAATATTCCTGTACATAGCGCGTGCACACACACATACACCACACACCACATTTTCTTTATCCATTTGTCCATTTTTTTAACCTTTTTTTTTATCCATTTGTCTATTGATAGATGTTTAGGTTGCTTCCATATCTTGGCCATTGTAAGTAATACTGAAATAAAAACATAGGAGTGCATATACCTTTTTGAATTAGTATTTTCATTTATTTGGTAAATACCCAATAGTAGAATTACTGGATCATATGGTAATTCTATTTTTAGTTTTTTTTCAGAAATCTCCAAACCATTTTCCATAGTGGCTGTGCCAATTTACATTTCTACCAACAGTGCATGAGGGTTCTTTATTTTTTTTTTTCACATCCTCACCAATACTTGCTATTTCTTACCATTTTGATTTTAGCTGTTCTAACTGTTGTAAGGTAATATCTTATTGTAGTTTTGATGGGCATCTCCCTGATGATGAGTGATGTAAAGCATCTTTTCATGTGTCTGTTGACCATCTGAATGGCTTCTTTGGAAGAATGTCTATTCAGGACCACTGCCCATTTTAATTTTTTTATTTTTTCAATGTATGTACCTTTATTAGGAAATAAGCCAAAGACCTAAAATTAAGGCCTTTTAGGGATGTTGGTCCTGTACATTGATGCCTGTGGTGTCCCCTAACCATGGAGGATGCTGGCCAACCCTGAATTCGGGGCCAGGAAAAGAAAGGTTAAAGGGAGGGTCTGCCCATTTTTAAATCTGATTGTTAAATATTTTGGGTGTTGAATTGTGTACTTAGATAGATAGTGTGTACACACACACACACACACACACACACACACACACACACACATATATATACATTCCAAGATATATGTATCTTGTTGGCCAAGATATATATATAATATCTTGGATAGCTATCTATCAAGATAATATATATATCTTGGATATTAAACCCCTTATTAGATATATACAAATATCTTCTTCCATTTAGCACTTTGTCTTTTTATTTTCTTGATGGTCAAGAAAATAAAATTTTTTATTTTGATGTAGTCAAAATAAATTTTTATTTTTGCTTTTGCTTCCTTCCTTTAGGAAGAAATATCCAGAAAATTGTTGCTATGACCAATGTCAAAGATGTTTCTGCCTGTGCTCTCTTCTAGGATTTTTTATGGTTTCAGGTTTCACATTTAAGTCTTTATACTATTTTGAATTTATTTTTGTGTATGGTGTAAGAAAGTGCTCCAGTTTTATTCTTCTATGTGTAGCTGTCTGGTTTCCCCAGCATCATCTGTTACAGACACTGTCTTCCCCATTGTATGTTCTTGCCTCCTTTGTCATAGATTAATTGACCATATAAATGTGGGCTTATTTCTAGAGTCTCAGTTCTTTTCTACTGATCTGTGTGTCTATTTCTGTGCCAGTGCCAGTATCAGACTGTTTTGATGACCACAGCTTTGTATTATATCTTGAAATCTGGGATTGTGATACCTCCAGCTTTGTTCTTTCTCAGGATTGCTTTGGCTATTCAGGGGTCTTCTGTGGTTCCATACAAAATGTTAGTGTTATTTGTTCTAGTTTTATGAAAAATGCTGTTGGTATTTTAATGGGGATTGAATTAAATCTGTAGATTGCTTTGGACAGAATGGACATTTTAACCATATTGGTTTTCTCAGTCCATGAGAATGGGATATCTTTCCATTTGTTTGTGTCATCTTCAATTTCTTTTGTCAGTGTTTTATAGGTTTTGGAGTACAGGTCTTTCAACTCTCTCATTCACTTTATACCTGATATTTTATTCTTTTTGGTGCAATTCTAAAGAGTGTTGTTTTTTAAATTTCTTTTTCTTCTACTTTATTATTAGTGTATGGAAATGGTACTAATTTCTGGGTATTAATTTGATATCCTGACATTTTTCTGAATTCATTGATATTTCTAGTAGTTTTTTGGTGGCGTCTTTAGGATTTTCTCTGTATAGTATCATGTCATTTGCAAGTCATGATGGTTTAACTTCTTTACCAATATGGATGCCTCTTCTTTTTTCTTCTTATCTGATTGCTGCGTATAGAACTTCTAGTAGAATGGATATCTTTGTCTTTATTCCTGATCTTAGAGGGAAAGCTTTCAGAATTTCACCATTTGAGTGTGCTGTTAGCTGTGGGTTCATATGTGATCTCTATCATGTTGAAGTATATTCCTTTTAACCACACATTGTTGAGAGCCTGTATCATGAATAATGTTAATTTTTGTTAAATGCTTTTTCTTCATGTGTTGAGATAATAATGTGATTTTTATCTTTTGTTTTGTTGATGTGGTGTATGATATTGATTGATTTGCAAATATCCAATCATCCTTGTATTCTGGGAATAAATCCCATCTGATGGGGTGAATGACATTTTTAATATATTATTGTATGTGATTTGCTAATATTTTGTTGAGGATTTTTTTCATCTTTGTTCATCAGATATACTAGCCTTACTTTGTTTATTTGTTTGTGTGTTTTTGTGGTGTATTTGTCTGTTGCTGGTATTGGTAATGTTTGGTAAAATATCATAGAATTCATTTGAAAGCTTTCCTTCCTTTTTTATTTTTTGGAATAGTTTGAGGAGATAGGTATTAACTATTCTTTACATGTCTGGTAGAATTTACTCTTGATCCATCTGGTCCTGGTCTTCATTTTTTGGTATTTTTGGATTATAGATTCACTTTTGTTACTTGCAATCAGTCTGTTCAGGTTTTATAATTCTTCCTTGTTCAGTTTTGGAAGATTGTATACTTCTAGGAGTTTATCCACTTTCTTTAGATTGTTCAATTTTTTAGCATATTATTTTTCAGAGTATTCTCTTATAATCGTTTTTTAAAAGATTTTATTTATTTATTTGACAGACAGAGATCACAAGTAGGCAGAGAATCAGGCAGAGAGAAAGGAAGGGAAGCAGGCTCCCTGTGGAGCAGAGAGCCCAACACGGGATAAGGCTCAGTCCCACGACCCCGAGATCATAACCTGAGCTGAAGGCAGAGGCTTAACTCACTGAGCCATCCAGGCACCCTCTTATAATCCTTTGTATTTCTGTGTTGTCAGTTGATTCTCCTCTTTCATTTCTGGTTTTATTTATTTGGGTCCTTTATTTTTTTATTTTTAATTTTTTTCCTTAATGAGTCTGGCTAAAGATTTGTCACTTTTGTTTATCTTTTCAGAAAATCTGCTCTTGGTTTCATTGATTTTTTTTCTCTTGTTTTAATCTCCGTGACATTTATTTTTACTGATTTTATTATTTCACTTTTTCCACCCACCTTGGGCTTTGTTTTTTTCCTGGTCCCTTTTGGTGAACTAATAGATTGTTTATTTGAGCTTTTTCTTGTTTCTTGATATAGGCATGTACTTCCTTTTTAGAACTTCTTTCACTGTCTCCCAAAGATTTGGACTGTTGTGTTTTCCTTTTCATTTGTTTCCATATATTTTTAAATTTCTTCTTTGATTTTTGTATTGACCGATTGGTTGCTTAGTATCATGTCTAGTCTCCACAAGTTTGTGTTTTTTCCAGTGTTTTCTTGTTATTGATTTCTAATTTCATAGTGTTGAGGTTGGAAAAGATGCACAGTATGATTTCAGTCTTCTTAAATTTATTGAGGGTTATTTGTGACCTAATATGTGATATATTCTGGAAAATGTTCACTGTGCACTTAAAAGAATGAATATTGTGACATTTTTGGATGGAACATTCTGTACGTATCTGTTATGTACATTTGGTCCAATGTGTCAATCAATGATACTGTTTCCTTAGTGATTTTCCATTTGGATGATCCATCCATTGATGTAAGTGAGGTGTGAAGGTCCTTTACTACTGTTATATTACCATGAGTTTCTCTCTTTTTTGTCTGTTAATGGTCGCTTTATGTATTTAGATGTTCTAGTGTTGGGTGCATAGATACTTACAATTGTTATATCCTCCTGTGGGATCGATCTCTTTATCGTTGTGTAATGCTGTTCTTTGTCTCTTGTTACAGTCTTTGTTCTAAAATCCATTTTGTCTGATATAAGTATAAATATAAATATTGTTACCCATACACTTTCATGTGTATGTTGAATATTTTTCCATCCTTTCACTTTCAGTCTGTCCGTGTCCTTACGTTTGAGAGAAGTTTCTTGTAGGCAACACGTTTTTTAATCCATTATTTAATCCATTTATTTAATCCATTCTGTCACTCTGTGTCCTCTGATTGGAGCATTTAGGCCATTCACATTTCAAGTAATTATTGATAGATCGGTACTTACTGGCATTCTAAAATTTGTTTTCTGGTTGTTTTTGTAGTTCTTCTTCATTCCTTTCTTCTCTTGCTCTCTTTCTGTGTGGTTGATGAGTGTCTGTAGTGCTACTTTTGGCTTTCCTTCTTCGTGTGTCTATCATAGGTTTTGGGTTTGTGATGACCATGACTTTTATATATAACATCCAAAGTAAATAGCAGGCTATATTAATTTGATGAGCATTTAAGTTCAAACACATGCTTTAAAAAATACTGAAAGGAAAGGGAAACAAAATTTTTTCCCTTTTTTTTTCTTTTCCCTTTTTATTCTCTCATCCTCATTTTATGTGTATGTTGTCATATATTCCATTTTTGTATTCATAATTTTTTTATGTCTAATTAGGGCCATTTGTTTTCTACTTAAAGAAGCTCCTTTTAACATTTTCTGTAAGGCTAGTTTAGAGGTGATAAACTCCTCTAACATTTGTTTGTCTGGGAAACATTTTTCTTTTTTTTATAATTCTGAATTATAACCTTGCCAGATAGTGTATTTTTGGTTTCAGGTTTTTTGTTTCTTGTTTTTTTGGTTTTTTGGAGGCTTTTTGTTTGTTTGGTTGGTTGGTTTTGGTTTGTTTGTTTTTTCGCCCTTTCAGCACTTTGAATAGATCATGTCCTTCCTTTCTGACCTACAAACTTACTGCTAGAAAATCAAATGATAGCCTAATGGGGTTTCCCTTGTACATAAACTTTTTCTTCTCTTGCTGCTCCTAAAAGTCTCTCTCTATCTTTTATCTTTGACGTTTTAATTATAATGTGTTGTCATATGGACCTCCTAAGTTCATCTTGTTTGGAACCTTCTGTGCTTCTTGAACCTGAACGTCTATTTCCTTCCCTAGGTTAGGAAAGTTTTTAGTTATTATATCTTCAAATAAGCTTTCTACACTGTTCTTTCTGTCTTTCTCTTCTGGGACCCCTGTAATGTGAATGTTTGTTTGCTCAGTGTTGTCCTCTCTTCAATTTAAAAATTCCTTCCTTTTTTTGCTGTTCAGCCTGTGTGCTATTATTTCCCTGTCTTCTGCATCACCATGTTCTTCTGCATCTGATTCCCTCTGGTGTGTTTATTTCAGTTATTGTATTCTTCAACTCTCATCAGTTCTTTTGTATATTTTCTCTCTCGCTACTGAAGTTCTCATGAGCTCTTCCACTCTTTTCTCCAGTGCAGTATCTTTAAGATCATTACTTTAAATTCTTTATCAAGCATTTGGTTATCTCTGTCTCCTTTTGTTCTTTTTCTGAGATGTTTTCTTGTTCCTTCTTTTGGAACATATTTCTCTTTCTTCCCATTTTGCTTGGCCTTTTGTTTGTTTCTGTGGATTAGGTGGAACAGCTACTTCTTTTAAGTTTGAAGGAATGGTCTTGTGTCCTTATAAACAGACTGGGTGCCTGGTGACTTTTCCTAGCTGGAGCTGTGGCTCTGTATGCTAGTTACTCTTTGAAACCATGGGGTTTTTAATAAAAAGAAGAACTATAATAATAATAATACTTTTAAATAAAAGTATTATATTTATAAAATATTTTATAAAATAAAATATAAAATATTATTTATTAAATATTTTATTTTTAAATATTAAAATAAATAAATAAATAAATTTAAATTAGATTTATTTAAATTAAAAATAAATTAATCAAATATTATTAAATATTTATAAAATATGAAATATTTTATAAAATAAAATATAAAAATATATTTATAAAATATTTTATAAAAAATAAAAACGGAAAGACAAAACTTAAGGAAAAGAAAAAAGAGGACAAAAAGAATAAAGAAGAGGAAAATCCAAATAGAAAAAAAAGAAGGAAAATTTTTAAGAAATCATCTTAAAAATAAAAATAATAACAAATTTTTAAAAACTAAAAAAACCCAAAACCCCAAACTCGGTGTGTGACCCAGGCTGGTGTGGGTTTGTTTGCAAGCCCTGAGTTTGCTATAGCTCTACGCTCTGTGTGTGACCAGACCCACTAGTGATGGTGTCCAGACCCTGCTGGACAGTCTTGGCTTTTTTTTTTTTTTTTTAAGATTTTATTTATTTATTTGACAAAGATCACAAGTAGGCAGAGAGGCAGGCAGAGAGAGAAGAGGAGGCAGGCTCTCTGCCACGCAGAGAGCCAGATGTGGGGTTCCATCCCAGGACCCTGAGATCATGACCTGAGTAGAAGGCAGAGGCTTAACCCACTGAGCCACCCAGGCGCCCCGGCAGTCTAGGCTCTTAAGGTGGAATGGGAACCCAAACTGTGCTTCTCCAGTCCCTCCAGCCTAGACAGTGTTCCCACAGCTACTCCCCCATTTGGCAGAGTTCTAGTGTTGTCTTTTTTACATGCTAGTAACTCTCAAACTGTGGCTTTTTTTTCTATGCCCAAGGACAGAGGACTCTCTTCCCAGTTCCTCAGTCCGATTCCTCCCCCACTGCCATTCTCAGTATCTGGAATGGGAATCGCCCTTGTTGTGGTGTCTCTGTGTCTCTTGCTATTCTCTTGTCATTTTCTCTACCTTTGTTGTTCAGTCGCTGTTCTGTTTGCTGTGTAGTCAGTTCTTGGGGAAGAATTATTCCATAAATAGCTGTAATTTGGTAAGTGTCGTGGAGGAGCTGAGTTCAGGGTTTTCCTACATTGCCTTGTTGGACTGGAACCCAGTGGACAGATATTTAAATGGAAGTCACAGGACTGGCTGAGATCTTTAAAGAGCGAGTCTAGATGAAGAGGGAGAAGAGACCCAGATGTGAGGACAGAAGTCCGGAACCCTCCAGTATGTAAAGTTCGGGAAGATGAGGGGCAATTAGAAATGGAGACGGACAACAGTGAGTGAGTGTTTTAAGAGTGAAATGACAAGTTCTGCTAGCTGGCTGAGGGAACAAAAAGCACTAGATTTATCATCAAGGAGGTCACTGATGATTCCGATGGAGAAATAAAGTGGTTGGTGTGGTGGCAAACAGTGAACACAGGCTTACTTGCCGGGAGCCCAAGAGAAAACAGAATAAATAGGGCCAGGAAGCAGAAATAACTTTTTCAAGAAGCTTTGTTGAAAAAGAGAGCTAAGTAGGGGGTGATAGCTTAGTGTTTGCTGGAGGGAATGTTAGTCTATAGGTGGCTTTAAAAAAAAAAGATAAAGGAGAAATAACATCAACTTTGCTTCTCATGGGAACCAATCAGTAGAACGGGCAAAACTGATGATACCAGTGAAAGCATAATTATAGGTGTGATGTCCTCATGTCCTTCAGTAAGTGTGAGGGTTGGGACTCAGGGCACCGTGGGCGATGGGTTTTAGGAAGTAGCATAGAACCTTCAACCAGGGTAGCAGAACAGAATGCTTTGCACGTGAATATAAAGGCAAGCATGAGATCAATTCAATGATAAGAAAGTGTGAGGTTCTCCTGGGATTCCTTCTAAATTCTCAGAGTACTATCAACAGACAGTGGGGAGCTGGAGGAGACAGAGCACGGAGATGAGAATGTGTCGAAGAATTGCCTGGGACAATGGCTATTGTATGTTTCTGACAGCAACATAGAATAAGAAGTACCACTATGGGAGGTAAATACATGAACACAGGTGCACACCCACACCCACAAGAATTTCAGGAGATTGTACCCTTGCTTCCCTTACTTTGACTTCTCTTCAAATCTGTTTTATTAACAAAAGGTGGAAAGTGACTCACTAAATAATGTCATGACACACTAATGGGTTGCAGTCTGCAGTTTGGAAAACACTCATCCAGAAGAACTGAAGAGGAAGTTTTCTGAAGAGATGTAATAGGATTATACGAAGCACAATAAACCAATTTAGGGATAGAAGGGAAAGTGAGGGCAGTGCCCTTAATCAAAAGCAAATCATTATGTACTCCCCACAGCCAATTGTTCCTCCTGTCAGAGATCCCTTTTTATTCTCATATCCTCTTCTCCAGTGACACAAGTCTGACATCTATCAGTTTTCTTTCTGTACCCCATATCTATAACTCTCTGCATTTAGTCCTTTGCAAAATTTAAAAGGTTCTGCCTGTAAACTCTCATCAGCATCTCTTTGTTTCTGTTTCCATTGATTTTGCCACGGTTCAGGCTTTTCCTGCTTTCTCTCCACCTTTTTACTTTTCTTATTATGATAATACCATAATGCGTGTCCATGATAAAAAATTTTTAAATTTTTTAAATTTTTAAATTTTTAAAAAGACAAGTAGCTACAGAAAATAAATATCCAACACAATCTCACTAAGAGGTCGTCTGGCTTCATTTGTCAGTATATATACCTCCGTTTGGGGCGCATATATATTACTTTCCCTGTATTTGTCTCTATACAGTTCTATAATGTAACCCCGTCTTATGCTTGTTTTTAAGAAAACACATTGTGGATTTCTGCTCACATTATTATGTGTTTGGCAAAATCATATTTAATAGCCGTAGGGCATTCCGTGTATGGTATTTTAATCTAAACCATTTTGTTGAGTCTGTGCAGTCTTGTGCTTGAGCCTCTCAGATCTGGGACTGCGGGGAGCACAATTTGCCAGGGACCCCTGCTGCTGTGCTTGAAAATCGATTCATCTCTTAGCTTGCTGCAAGCCTGCACTTCCCAGTCAATAACTGAGCTCTGGAAATGTACTTAGGCAGGCCCATTTCTGGGAGACCTGGGATTCCTCTGATGAGCAGCTCTGGCTTTTGGTTCTCCCAGACAGCCCTGCAGAAGGTTGCTTACAGCCAAGCACCACGGTCCTCTCTTCTTCCTTCAGGATCAGACTTGCATGGGGTCTGGGGGCTCTGCCGGCTTCTCCTAGCTCCTTTCCCATTCTCTCTCAAGGGTGTTTCTGTTTCCCCTAAAACATTTCTTACACATTTAATCCCATCTTGACATGTGTCTCAGAGGACAAAATGAACACAGACATTTGGGTTGTTCTCCGGTTTGTATTCTGTACAAACTGAACTTCTGATGGCTCAGCTCTTAGTATAGCATTCTTCTGCTGAGAGCCTTCAAAGCACTGCCATTGCTCAATAAATTAAGCCTAAGCCCATCCTTTTCTCCTCCATGCTTGGCTCCAGCCCATCTCCCCAACCACCACCCAGTGTTCTTAGTCCTGCTGATCAAGGCCTGCTGATCAAATATTCTCCCATAAATCTCCTCATGCCTCTTTCCCCCCACCCCCAAGAAAACATCTGCCTTGCTGATGCCTCCTTCATTCTGGATTTCTTCTTGATTTTTCCACCCTAATGTTTTTTCTCCTCCATTCTACAGGCCACAAAAGATTGTTTCTGCAGTGCATTTGCTCTTTTTGGTATGTGAAAAGAGAGGCTATATATATAGCCCAGTGGTGATATAGAGTCTCTAATCAGACAGACCTAGATTATCATTTCAAACACACACACACACACACACACACACACACACACACACTGCGACTGGCTGTGTTGGGAAACACTGAGCTAAACAAAAATAATCCAAGATTTTTGTTTTTTGTTTTTAATTGCAAGACTTCCCAGAGCCCTTAAATGCTCATAGACATTGTGACTTTCCAAGGCCAGCATTGATACTTTGTGTAGCTTCTCTTAAATTTATTTGATCACAAAATCCTTTAAAAACAGATCATTGCTGGACATCACTTTTTCTTGGAACATGCTGGGAAAAGGTAAAAGCTGTCGTGGAATTTTGCTTACATGGTTTTTACAGTACTGTATATCTTCTTCAACTCGTTAGAGTTATTTGCTTATTTATCTTACACATCTTCCCACTTTAGCCTTTAGTATAAGGTCTTGAAAATTACGGGCACTTGTGCAGTTGAAAATTGCAGAATTTTAGAGAAGGTTCATGGTCTGGAATAATATTTGATAACTGGAGAAAGTTTGCATCTACTCTCAGTAGCTTTTTCACAGTCTTTTTTATACCGTGGTATCGTGGGCTACCTTTCGGCTGGAAAAATTACCTTGATGTTGGACAAAAAGCCCTTGTTAATATGGGGCCAACTTCATTTTCTCTACAAGTCACTTTATTGGGACAGCATTATGGGGTATAAAGATAGAGGTTCATTTTAAGGACAAGAAAGCAAGAGTCTGTGGACTGGGTCTTTTCCAAGCCTGGGCAGTGAGGAGGGCAGCCTGTGGGTTACTTAGTTCTGATTGTTTTCATCTCCCAGGGTGTGCTTGTCAAAGAGATACTCTGCCAGGCCAGAATCTGGGGCCCCCATCTTAATCAAGTTTTGCACGTGGTCACCTAGTTCTTTGATAGACTTCACCTGCTCATTCAGATAGTGAGTTTCCAGGAAGTCGCACAAGTGGGGGTCACCTCTGTCTGAGGCCAGAGTGTGCAATTCGAGCAACGACTGATTCACATTCTTCTCCAAGAGCAGTGCACACTCCATGGCGTTCAGCCCGCTTTCCCAGTCGTCCTGGTCTGGTTTCTTGATGTCCTGCAGGCAGATCCGGCCTCCCCGCTGGTTCTGCAGCCTCATCAGCTTTTCCGCGTGCTGGGTCTCTTCCCGGGACTGGCGAAGGAAATACCCCGCGAAGTTGTTCAGGGCCACGTCATCTCGGGAGAAGTAATAGGACATGGACAGGTACACGTAGGACGCGTAGAGCTCCAGGTTAATCTGGCGGTTGATGGCAGCCTCGGAGTCCGGGTGGAAGTTCTGGCGCACCCGGGAATGGGCGGAGGCGGGCCCGGCTGGGTCCCCGGAGGCGGCGGCTGCTGCCAGCGGGCGCAGTGGGTCAGTGCGCCTGGGGCGCGAGGGGAGCCTGGAGACCCGGAGCGGCGGGAGCGCGAAGCCCCGGCGCGCGTTGCGCAGGGACAACAGCGAAGGGCTGATGTTCTTGGAGAGAAACAAGAAACAGGGCAGCATGACTCCCCTTCTTTAGAAGTGGGGAAACTGAGGCCAGGGCGTCACTGCGTGTGGCCGGACGCTAGGGGCTTCAAGGTCTGAATTGGAACGCGGCCCTAAGCGACCGGCGACTGCGTCACACACACCCCTTCCCTTCCAAAGGCGCCAGGGTTCCAAGGGGAGGGCTGCCGGGACGCGCGCCCTGTCCGGGCTGGGCACAGACAAACGACAGTGACAACTGCATTAACTCAACATTGCCCTCTTTCTGCCCTTGGGCGTTTGTAATGTACTATTTCATCTCAGCTGAAAATGCTGTCAAAAAAGTACGCGCTGCGACTGGGAAAAGAAAGGACGAGCCCAGCGGCGGTCCTTGCCCTCCGTCTTTGACCTCTTTCTGTCCAAAGCCCAAGGAGTGGGGGGAGGCGGGGCGAGGAAATAGGGTAAAACAAAAGTCTCAGCCAATTCATCTGAGCGCGAAGGTCCGCAGCCGAAGTGGGTGTTTATAAATTGACTTTATGATTATTTTAAACAAACGTAGGTATGGAAAGAATTGCCAGTATAGTAGGCAAATTTTCAAGAGTCTGTACTAAGACAGTGCTTTCTTTTAGAAAGACGTTTTTAAATACAGAATTCGCCTTTCTTGCAAAAAAAAAAAAAAAAAAAAAAAAAAAAAAACCTGAAGAAAAGTAGGAAGAACATATAAACTGGCTCTCAGCTTGATATTTTCCTGTCTTTCCTTCTTGCAGATACATACACTTGTGAGCGCAGCCTAACTGTGGGGAAGTTGAATCACTATGCTGTCCTGTGAAACTGATGTAACATTGTATGTCAACTAAAATCAATTTTTTTAAGGGGGAATGCCCAGCTTTTACTAACAGAAACTTAGAACATTGAAGTTCCAGTATTTTTTCTTAGTCTCAAAAGGACAATATTCTTTTTTTTTTTTTTAAAGATTTTATTTATTCATTTGACAGGCAGAGATCACAGGTAGGCAGAGAGGCAGGCAGAGAGAGAGGAGGAATCAGGCTCCCCACTGAGCAGAGAGTCCGATGTGGGGCTCGATCCCAGGACCCTGAGATCATGACCTGAGCTGAAGGCAGAAGCTTAACCCACTGAGCCACCTAGGCACCCCAAGAGGACAGTATCCTTAGCTGAGGTGCCAGGAGACATCAACAATATCTGGTTGCATTCTAGGACAGTAAACTGGTTCTGCTTGCTCACTGATCTTTTCAATCATGGGATTATAAATTTCAGGTGTGACTATAATCTTTGGTGAGAAAGTGTTGAGCTTCTAGTTTTTCTGGTACCTTTTCCAGGCGTGTTATCAAGTCTTATCTTTTAAATCTCGCTGTTTCTTTCATGGTATGTACAAAACATTTTTCTGCAGCTGTAAAGATTTCACACACCTTCAAGCTGTTTGAAGATTCTTTCATATTTTCATCCAAACTGTCAGATTTCCCTCTTTAATTGATGTTTTATTTCAGCATTGATTTCCACTGGTATTGGCAGTTTTTCAGGCACTTCTCCCAACACAGGCATTGCTGTGACTTTGGAGCCCTCGTCTTCTGAACACATGGCTGAATCCCCAGAATGGGATTCTTCCTGTCCTTTCTGTTTCACTGACAGCAGTGGCAGGCTTGGCCTTCTCTTAGATGGAGGAAGAATCCTGGGTTCTCCTGGATGTTTCATTTGGCTTTTCCCCGGGGCCGCTGAGTCGTCTGCTCTATTGGTCATCATTTCAGAGCTGGTCTTGGGCAGCGCCACAAGTTGATCTGCCAAAATATTTTTCTTTGATAAAAAAAATAAAAAGGACAGCGGCTCTGGGTGACTCAGTGGGTTAAAGCCTCTGCCTTCACCTCAGGTTATGATCCCAGAGTCCTGGGATCAAGCCCCTCCTCAAGCTCTCTGCTCAGCGGGGAGCCTGCTCCCCCCACCCCCCGCTTGCCTCTCCCCCTGCTTGTGGTCTCTGCCTGTCAAATAGATAAATAAAATCTTAAAAATCAATCAATCAATAAAAACTAAAAAGGACAGTCTAAAAATAATTAAAATGGTATTTAGTTTTAAAAGTATACTGTGATTGTTGAAGTATATTGAGAAAATGAGGATTAACTCACAGAAGAAAATTCAGAAAATTTCTATTCTTTCTCTGTATAGAGAGAACCCTTGAGGATTTTGGAGGGGAGGTGGTGGGGGTTTGATTGAACCTGGTGGTAGGTATTAAGGAGGGCAAGTATTACATGGAGTGCTGGGTGTGGTGCATAAACGATCAGACTTGGAACACTGAAAAAAAAATAAAATTAAAAAAATAAAATGTTGGTAGTATTTCTCACAGATAAAGAAAAACATTAAAAAAATCACAGAAACACAAAAGTAAACTTATACCTTTGTAACAGCTTTAGGGAGGTATAATTGACATAAAATAAACTGCAGATACTTAAAAAAAAAGTGTACAACTGCATAGGGTTTGACATACGCATACATCTGTGAAACCTTCACCAAAATCAAGAAAATGAATGTATTCATCACCTCCGAAAGTTTCCTTCTGTTCCTTTATATTTTATAATCACTCCCTCTACCTCTCTCTGCCCCATCTCATCCCAGGCATCTGCTTTTCCTCACTACTAGATTAGTTTGCATTTTCTAGAATTTCATATAAATGAAATTGGTGTGTATTCCTTTTTGCCTAGTTTCTTTTGCTCAGCACAGGGGTTCTGCAATCCATTCAATAATGTGTATTAATAGTTTTTATGGCTGAATAGCTATTCCATTGTGTAGATACACCACAGTCCATTTATCCTTTTACCATCTCATGAACATTTTGCTTGTTTGTTTGTTTTTAGCTATTGAATTAAAGCTGTTAGGAGCATTCCTATAACAAGTCTTTGTGTGGCTGGATGCACTCATTTCTCTTGGGTCAATACTTTATATGGAATGGCTAGATCATATGATTAAGTGTATGTTTAGCTTTTTAAGAAACTTCAAATTATTTTTCCAAGTGGATGTACCTTTATGCTTTTCCATCAGCACTATGTGAGCGTTCAAGTTCCTTCATGTCACTGCAACCCTTGGTATTGTCATTTATTTAATTTTGACTTAAAACTTTAAATTTGGCCATTCTAGTCATATATCGGTTTACTGGTATTTGATTGTATTTTTTAATTTGCATTTTCATTATAATTAGTGATGCTGAGTACACAGTCTCAAGTTTCTTATCTTTGGAAAGTATATGTTCAAATCTTTTGTCCATTTTATCTTTTGGGCCATTTCTTTTCTTATGGTTCTTTGATTTCTTATGGTTGACATCAGGGTCTTTGATACTAGTACTGGGTATATTCAGGTCTTCTTTCTGTTACCTTCTCTGTATTACCTTCCTACATTTCCTTGGAAGAGTCAGATTACCTTTCTAAGTCAGTTTCCTCAGTTGTAAATTTAGGTTCCTACTTATTTCCATTACTTCATTGAAAAGATTCAATAAAATAATTATGCAGAGGACTTATCACAGAGGTTGGCACAGAATAAGCACTCACAGTATTCTTTAAGAGTCCTTAATGGATGTTTTCTATTAATTATTTAAAATAATCCATGTTATAGTATTCAGCAGGCAATAATTATTATTATTACACATGGAAATCCTGTATAGCTTATAAAGTATGCTAACATGCATCATATTGTTTTTATCTTATAGGGATAGTGAGGTAGAAATTCTTTTATGATATGGACAATATCAAAACTTGCAGTTTGGTAGTAAGCCCCCTGGTCTCAAAGGAACTTCTTCAAGTGCACCATAAATAGAGCTGGATGCCTAAGATCTAGTTGCACTTGGACTCTGCTAGCAGAATGTGATTGATACGCGCCAAGAAATTTTCTCACTCATTTTTGCTTTTCTTTATCCATCTTGGCTTTTATTTTCTTCAAACACTTGCAACTCCTAAAGTATAGTTCCCTAAAGAGAGGATGTGAAAATGATTCTTTAGAGCAGTATTAAATGCCAACTGCTACGACTTGTGTTTTAGTAGAAATGATGCTTTTCATATAAATGGTCATCCCCAAGGTAATAAAAAGCTTAGACATAAAACAAATGCAAGACATGAAATGTAATGCAAAACACTGTCATAAAACACAATACACACTTAAATATCCTATGTTAATTTGTCAAAAATGTTTCCCGTTTCCTTCCAAATTTTGTCATGTATTTTGCTAGACTTTGAAAATGCAAGGATTTTTCCTTTAGCGACATTTTGATTTCTAGTATTCGTAGTAAATTTAACGTTCTTCTACTGAAAGTACAAACTAGACTGTGGCCCTAGACTTGTGACCATTTTTCACAAGCCATTTCTTCCTCGGTTTAATGACGTGGTCTCTTCCGTGAACACCTCTCTCAGCAACTTCCCCCCTTCCTGTCCTCCCTTCTTTTACTTCCTCACAAAATTCATCTCGTCTTTCTAGGGCCCATCAAATATGTTACTTTCTTTGTAAGGTCTTCAATAACTTTATTTGGGAGCAATCACTACTTTTCCTTTAAATTTCTTGTATTTCTTGATATATGCACGCACATGTGCATGCTTGTGTATTGGTATGTGTGTGCGTGTATGTGCGTGCAATGCATGTGTGTCCTTACGGGCACAGTTGATCATCCTACTCATTGTTTTGTTACTGAAGTATATAGTTGACACCAATGTTACATTATTTTCAGACGTGCCGCATGGTGATTCCATATGCCTGCGTGTTAGGTGTGCTCACCGTCAGCACAGCAGCTGTCTGCCACCATACCACACTGGTACGATACCATTGACTATATTGCCTGTGTATTGCCTGTGATGGACCTTTCATCCCCGCGACTTGTTCATTTCATAACTGGGAGCCTATACTCCCACTCCCCTTCACCCATTTTGTCCCTTCTCCCTTCTCATCTGTCAACCCACTGTATTCATTTTTAAATTCTTAGTCCAGGTGCAATGCTTCTATCCCCCAAATGCACTGGGGTAGGAATTTTTATTTCACGTAGCAAATTAGTTTATCCTAGTGTACATTTGTATATTATATTAGGAAATGGCTTCATTTTAAGTTATTTGAAAAGCTCTGCATTTTGCTGATTTCTGTCTCTAAAGGATTAACAATATCCTCTGTTTTCTTCTTTATAGATGTATTGAGTGAACCATTTGTTTTCTATGTGAAAATGCTTTGCAAATTGGAAATTCAAAAACTATATGAAAGTAAATTGTAATTCACCGAATCATGTTTTGATATATGTGGTATATAGATTGATTTTTATATTGTTTTTTAAAGCCTTTGATTTTTAAATATTTTTATTTATTTATTTAAAAGAGAGATCACAAGTAGGCAGAGAGGCAGGCGGAGACAGAGGGGGAAGCAGGCTCCCTGCTCATCAGAGAGCCCAGTGCTGGGCTCGATCCTAGGATCCTGAGATCATGACCTGAGATGAAGGCAGAGGCTTCACACACTGAGCCACCCAGATATCCAGCCTTTGATTTTAAATACTAGATATTTTTTTTAGAATTTACCTACCTAGGAAATATGTAAACAACACCCTCCACTTTTATAGTAATAGAAGGGGGGAGTCATAAATAGTGACAAAAAGGAAAGCTGAAAATTACTCTACTCCTTTATACTTGTATTTGTAATGAAGATTTTTTTTCTCCTTTTCTCATCTCTTTCTATTCTCTCTTTTACATTCAAACATGGCTACGCAGTTCTTCATCTTCATTACTGATCGTGGCCTTTCCAAACTTGCTTGCTGTTAGAAGCCTGAAATGTGACAAAGCCAGGATGGAGAAAAGTCTGCTGATCACTGGAATATAGATTATGGATTATGGATTATGCAGTTGCTGTTAATGGAATGTCGAGGGTTTTTTTTTGTTTTTCCCCATGAGAGATTTATATAGAGAACAGTAGAGGGTTTTTCATCTTGTTTTGTTTTTTAAAGATTTTATTTATTTATTTGACAGAGAGAGATCATAAGTAGAGAGGAAGGCAGAGAGAGAGAGAGGAAGGGAAGCAGGCTCCCTGCTGAGCAGAGAGCCTGATTTGGGGCTTGATCCCAGGACCCTGAGATCATGACCTGAGCTGAAGGCAGAGGCTGAACCCACTGAGCCACCCAGGCACCCCGTGGAGGGTTTTGTCTTGGGAAAAGGAGATGTATTGTTATTCTGTCTGTTGTCACTAGGAAGCCTCCCAAATTCTGAAGGGGGTGGGTGGACTCCTCTGTGGAGCATGCTTCTTGCCTTCACTCTCAGATCCATTCAAAACTGGGAAACCTCCCAGGTCACTTGATAAATGAGTCAGAAGTGAACTCTCAATCACAGTGCCCGCTGCAGAGGTCTGGCAGACTCTGTTTTATTCATTTTGTTCATTCTTTCATCTGTGGTCAGAGGTGCAAGGTGCAGTAACGCCTCCTCTCTCTTCAGGAGGTGTCTGGCATGCTGCAAACTGCCAGCCCCGTACAACTGTACCCATGATGAAGTTGTAGAATAGAAGTGAGACCGGAGCCGACGACCAAGAAAGAATTCTTAAAATGCTCTGGTGCAAAAGGTGATTTTATTAAAGTGCCGGGAAAGGACCCATGGGCAGAAAGAGCTGCTGCCCCTGGGTTCTGGGAAGTGGTGATGATGGACTGTGGGGTTGGGACAAGTAAGGAAAAGGGAATGTTTGAAAGAACTTTCATGTATTCAGAAGACACACAGGATGCTGGAGGCTTTGCTGTTTGTCAAGTTAAGGTGGTTTTTCCCTTTAGTGAGGCATTAACAGTAAGATAGTCGGGAGCTTCCTGGAGGAATGTCACTCTCCTCCTATCACACGTCCTTGTCAGTGAGCTTTAGGTTTAGGAGAAATTTAACTTTATTTACATTGCCCTCTGCCTCAGCCTCCCTCAATATTATGGAGGGGAAGATGATGTTAGGGCTTCAGGAACTGAGTTATGGGTCTCTGGAAATTAGGCTATTGATAAGAAAGCTTCTTTCTTGTAAATCACTAGTTATAAATCATTTATAAACTGAGGGAGACTCAGGTCTTGCAGGATTGTGGTCTCTACAAGTTAACTGTTTTTCCTTTAGGAGTACCTGGAATGCCTCAGGAATGTCATATATATCTCATAGGGGGTGGGGATTACGGTGGGGGGGGGTAAGCTTCTGCTTTGTCCTCAGCTTGTCTTCTGTTCCCTCATCACCCAGATTTTTGCCACTAGATTTCTAAGTATCATCCTTTTATTCCTTAGCAGAGCCAGCATTTGGCTAGCTGGGCCACCTGAGATTTGAAGCTAATTGTTGTGACAGTGGTATACTGGGCTGAATAGTACATTAAAATTCTTGTCCACCCAGAATCCGTGAACAGGCTGTATTTGGAAACAGGGTCTTTGCAGCTGTAACCGAGTGAAAATGAGATCGTACTGGATTGCGGTGTGTGCAGTGTGTCAGTGATTGATGTCCTCATAAGAAGAGGAAAATTTAGATGGGTACAGGCCACAAGGGGGAGGTCCATGTGAAGTCAGGCACAACTCAGGCTGTTCTCAGATCTAGGACAGGGATTTGCAAACTTTTTCTGTAGAGAGCCAGATCAGTGTTTTAGACCTTGTGGACCCTACGGTCTCTGTGGCATCTGTTCAGCTCTACTGTTATAGTGTATTGCAAGCAGTCGTTGACTGTGTGTAATGAGTGAACATGAATGTGTTTTAATAAAACTAGTAGTAGATCAGACTTGGCCCAAATTGTAGAGTTTGCTGACTTCGGCTCTAGAAGATGAGGACCTCTTTATATGTTGCCATGGAGTATTTCCGATACTCATTCCATTACTCTGATAATAACTCAACTGAGCCTGTCAGTCTCTCTTTCTAACCCATCAGCAGTACTCAGCCAAACCCAATCCATTCCCCATTTCCACTACAGCCCTCCACTGAGAGAGATATAGCAAAAGCCAGGGCATCTCCTTCCATCTCAGCCTGTCCCCATCACCTACGTGGAAATCCTAGTAATTGCAATGCTGTAGCAGCATAGAAAGCAGTACCGTGGGAGGTGGGCATGAGCTGCTTGTTAATGTTTGTCCAGGAAGTGACCCAGCTTCTGAATCCCATCTTAGACTTGCTTCTTAGGAACATCTGCAATAAAAACTTCTTTAGGTGGCATTTCCTAAGCAAACTTTGAGAAAAGGTCTTATGTGCAAGTGATTTATCAAGGGAATGCCTCCAGGGGAAGCCAGTAAGGAAGGAGAAGCAGCCTGAAAAGGGGAAACAATAAAAAGGTGTGATTCAGCAAAATTCAGTACAGAAAGGGCTAGCTTCCCGGCTCCAGCAGTCCTTTAGCCTCCTGTCCTGAGACAAGACCTGGGCTTGCTTTCATGCTCTGCTGCTGATGTCCTGAAAGTTGTAATAATCTTATTTTTGAGCCTGTATTCTGTAAGTGCAGTCTGAGGTGGGGGACGATGGAGCACGCACTTGAGCAGACGTGTGCAGTTTGTGTATCTGTCATTCCTCGCCTCCCTGTTGGCATAGAACCTTCGCGGCGCTCCCGGGGCGTGGAATTTTGGTAAGCAGTAATGAGTGGCAAGTCAGCGCAACTGAGAACAAGGACAGGGTAAGTGTGTTGAATCCATGACTGAGGAAGCTGGGGTGCCCACAGTCCTGGGAGCTGCCCTTTCCCTCGGAAACAGAGTTTGCTCAGAGTGCAGAAAGAAGTCAGAGCATTCCAAGAAACACGAAGGACTAAGGAAACCTGCCAGATCTTCTTTTACTTCCATGTGTAAGGTAGTCATTTATGCTAAAAATGATGACAGAGAAGGAAAGGGGGAGCTACAGCAACCCATAGTTCACTTTCTTTTCAGCCCCTTCTTACTCAGTTAAGCCAAGGGTGGTGTGTTGGTAGAGTGTGGATGCATGAAGAAATGAAACAAAAACAATTCAGCTCCTTTTGCTCAGCATTCCACTGTTCTGGTAACAATGAAATATACATGCATGTACAAGTTACAAAATAGGGATTGTGTAATTTCAATGATTCTTTATATAAATCGATTGCTTGTATATTTATATCTAAATCAAACATTGCACAACCTAAACATGAACAGTGAAATTGAGGCTTATTATTTACAGTGTTAAGTTTTTCTTTTTCTTCAAATGACATTAAAAATAGAAGATAAAAGCACCTAACAAGTCAAGAGAGACAACAAAAGAAAGTAAAACGTTTCTATGTTAGTACATTTAATAACATTTTCCCCTTCATTTTGATTAAGATAGATGAACATTTTTGCTTTGCCGTTGGCCCTGAGTGTGGGATAAATTGAGTTGATCCAGGACGCCTGGGTGGCTCAGTTGGTTAAGCTGCCTTCGGCTCAGGTCATGATCCCAACGTCCTGGGATCGGATCCCACATCGGGCTCCTTGCTCAGCAAGGAGCCTGCTTCTCCCTCTTCCTCTGCCTGCCTGTGCTCCCTTTCTCGCTCTCCCTCTCTCTGACGAATAAATAAACAAAATCTTTAAAAAAAAAAATTGAGTTGATCCCACAGGGGATTTATGGAGCATAGGCAGAATTCAGACACTGAGCTGGGGCAAGGAGCTGGGCTTTCATAGTCCAGCCACAGCCTCTAAGGGCTGCTCTAAAGCGAGATACACACTTAGGCTCCCTGCTTGTCTGCATGTCTGGGAAAGCAGTTGCAATACTGATCACCATCTTCCCAATCATGTTACAGATTCTCTTGTAAGAATAAGCACACAGAAGCTGGGGGTGGGGGGCACAAATGATGATAGCTTTCCACGGAGATGTTGCACTGGACATATGTAAGTATATTAATAATTATACTTATATAATATATAATTATAACTATTAATAATAATAAATGCTTAAAAATAAGAATAATTCTAGCTAGTTCAGTACTCCTGTAGCTGGTCCCCAGAGAGGTTGTAAGAACTCAGGTGGGACTGAGCTGTTCTGAGAACCATCTAGAAGAGAACAATGACACCTGGGGGAAGGACACAGACAATCTCAGGGAACCTGGAAGGGCAGAAAACCTGGCCTCCTTCTCTCCCTGCCCTTGGACCTCTTGCTGGGGCTCAGCAAAGACTGACCTAACAGAAAGCCAGAAAGTAGGGAACTCACTGTTGTAGTGCATTCAGACCCCTGGGAAAGAGAACAGGGCCAGGGAAGTTGGGGAATGGATCTATAGAGGCTGGGATAAGACATTAGGCTATTTTGTGCTCTTCCAGTCTCCTGTGCATGGAACAGCCACATAGCTACCTCACATGTAAATACAATTAAATCATCCCCTTGCTTTAAACCTTTGAGTAGTCCCACAAACCTGTGAAATATATTCTCCCTTGCCTTCTGTGGCTGTTCCCTGGCTACTTCCGACACCCTTTAGTCTCTCCGAAGCCCTACTAAGCTTCCATCTTTATGAACTTTCCTTTAGACCCTGGAACGTACGATTTGTTCTTTCCCACAGGCTTCTACACAGTGTGACCACTCCGTGGAGCGCTGTTCCACCCAGAACTACCCACAGGAGTGGGCAGAGGGTTATCAAGCCCTTCCCCCTCCACGTGAGACTATGACCGACCCCTGGTTAGCTGTCTGCCTCCGTCCATATGTGGAGTATGCATCTAGGCAGTCTTGCTGGTGGAGAAATTGTCCTTGATGGGCAAAGTAACATTTGAGTGTGGTGACTTTTGCCTCCGAGCCTCCCTCTATTGGGGTTTTTGGAAACTGGAGTTGTTACGGGGAGTATTGGTTCTTGTGGATGAAAGGCTTTTTAGCTAGGGCGTCTCTCATATTCATTCTATGGGGATCTTGAGAGGATGCTTGATACTCTGGTGCCAGAAACCTGTGGCTTCTTTTCTAATTCCTTCTGAGTCACGTGGTGCCAGGCTTGTAGGTATGAATGTTTAATCAAACCCAAGAAGGCCCTTTGTTGCTTGCGACAAAGAACAAACAAATTCACATGGATTTGTCTTTTGCCATAGACACCCCCACCTGCTTTCCCTCAGCCCTGCAGTTGTGTCTACCCCCCCAACCCCCCTTTTGTATTTTTGTGAGCTCACTCACTTCCCACTTTTCTTCTGATCACATCTTGGATGGTTCTGAGAGGCCTTTAGGGAGTTCCACGCTCCTCTACTTACCCTGTCATGAGATGGAATTATAGCTATTTATTTACTTTTTTTACCCATGAAACCAAAAAATTCTTGTTGTCAGGGGACTTTCTGTCTTTTTCACCCATGTGTATCTAGCATTCAGACGGCATCTAATCCAATGGGCACTACAGTGCTGTTCGTAAAGCAGATTGGGGACTAAAATTCCCTCGAGTCCCCAAACTCTCCTGGTTCTGAATAACACTTAAGCAACAAAGTTGAAGGGAGTTTCAGTCAGTGTAATGGTATAATTGTAGTGCACTTAATGGCTTACTTTTCTCTCTCTGCTACTAGCAGAACCAGTAAACATATATTAATTTTGAGTTATATATTCCTAAAGGTTGAACAAACAAGTCACCTTCAATTCAATTTTATTTGATTTGATTCGGTTCCAAATATATGTTTCGAGCACCTGAAGCTTCCATCATTCTGTGAAAGGGTAAAAGACACCTGGATTCTAGGGCCTCTGTGAATTTAAAATCAAGTGGGAGAGCCAATGTTCAATCGTGGAGTGTTGAATCCAATTAAAAACCAGGTGCGGGAGGATCAATGTCTATCTCATACAGAAGTTAGATTTGACAATGGTCTGAAAAGAAGCTGGGGGATGGGAGAGCACCTGTGTGGCTCAGTTGGTTAAACATCTGACCCTTGGTTTCAGCTTAGGTCAGGGTCTCAGGGTTGTGAGATGGAGCCTGGCATTGGGCTCTGTGCTCTGCCCTGAATTTGGAACCTGCTTGGGATTTGTTGTCTCTCTCAGGAAGAAAAAAGAAAGGAAAAAAGTGGGGGGGGGGAGTTGGGGGATGAGGATTCTATGCAGAAAAAACATCATGGGAAGTTCCCAAAGGTGAGAGGGTGAAGTTGTATTTGGAGCAGAAAGATTGTAGGTAAAACTTCATTGGTGTTTGATTGCAATATAGACAGTACATATAATTCACCTTAGGAGAGAATTGATTTGAGTAAGATCAAGGTTTTGAGTCCTCTTTCTAGATTTAAAGGATTTAATGATTGCCTATGTCCTTTCTTGCTATAATATGTTGTTGCTTGAAATCTTACAAAATAATAAAATGCATAAAATATACATGTGCTGGCCTTTACATGTGCTAGGAGTAGCTATTTTAAGTGCTAGAACCTTGGGTTGCTGTTTCTACCAAGAATGTGGTTTGGTATTGTTATGCAAGTTACATAACACAGGGTTCTTTCAGTTCGTGGGTTGGACCTAGATAAGCCAACAGTGATTGGAGGTTCTAAGTATGATATTTATTATCTCTTCTGCTTATGTATTTTATATTTTAGCTCTTTTGATATTAATTCAGGGGTAAGTATGTTTGAGATTATTCTTGTCTTTGAAGAGGCTAAGACACTTCATAATTTATGTCAAAATTTTTGATAATGATTAATTAATTCTATTTTAAATGATTTCATAATTTAAAACAGGACATAGTGGTATAACATTTAAACATAAGCTCTAAATCTTCTCCAGTAATCATAATGAAGAAATGTAGAAGTCACTGAGTACTTGTATATGCTAAGTACCAAAGTATTCTAAGAGTGTCTGTCACTGAATTTTCACAAAGCTTCTGTGCAGTAGGAATCATTATATCCATTTTGACTGTTTGCAAACATTTATCTCCAGTTTTATACAATTTGAATGGGTCTAGGAAAAATGTTTCTGGTAATTCCATTTTCAATCAAAGTTGGAGAAATATCTTAAACATTAGGATATATGGCACTGCTATCTTTTTAAAAAGATTTTGTCTATTTATTTTACAGAGAGTGCACAGAAGTTGGGGGAGGAGCAGAGAAGGAAAAGCAGATAAGGGAGAGAACCCAGGCCAATTCTGTGTTGAGTGTGGAGCCCCATGAAGGCTCCATCCCATAAAGCTAAGATCATAACCTGAGCTGAAACTAAGAGATGATTTCTCAAGTGCTAAGCCACCACATGCCCCTGGCACTGCTATCTTTCTGGGCAAGGATTATAGTAGAGAATTTAGAATCAGAAAGGATCAATGAGTCTCGTTTTTCTTATTTCACAAATGAAGAAGCTGAATGCAAGAGAGTATTAGTCCAGTTATGAATTTTGATAAAAAATGCTAGAGAGTATTAGCCCAGTTATGAAGGCTTGCCTTCAGACAATGGTCTTTTCAAGTATATTGTACTCATCTAATACCAGGTATATTTTCCCAGTAAGATTAGTAGATCAGGATGCAGTAAAACCAAGAGATGCTAGTGCTTACTCACTGACAGTGGAGGGATGGCTTTCATTTGTATCCAAGTCAAACAATAACACGTTGCTTCTCAATAAAGACATGCCCATCCCCAGAATCTCCTCAGCTGAAACTCTGGATGGCTATGTAGACTCTATCACTGCGGGAAAAAGTGAAAGGATCAATTGTATTTTTCAGGTATTTACAAAAGTTAGTTCTATTTTTAGAATAGTCAACCACTCAATTAACCCGGGTTTCATAACGCCAATTAGTGACCACCATATCTTAGAGTGTTATATAAATTCTTTGGAAATCTAAAAATGAATCATATTCTCAAGAATCTTATTAAAAAAACCCTTCTGGAATTGCCATCTCACTTTGAAAAATTTATTACATGGAAAAAATGTCTTGCATAGACTACCTAAAGATGTATGTAATTTCATTGCCGTGTCCCACATAAAAACAAACAAACAAACAAACAAACAAAACTGCATGTAAACTATCTTTCATTGAAGTATAGACGCATTATAAGGGAGTCCATACAATGGAATATCATACAGCCCTTTAATAGAATAAAGTAGTTCTAGGGGTGCCTGGGTAACTCAGTTGGTTAGGCAACTGCCTTCAGCTGAGGTTGTGATCCCAGAGTCCTGGAATCAAGTCCCACATTGGGCTCTCCACTCAGCAGGGAATCTGCTTCTCCCTTTGGCCCTCTTCGTTCTCATGCTCTCTCTCACTCTCTAATAAATAAATAAAATCTTAAAAAAAGAATAAAGTATTTCATCGTGTGTTAATATGGAGATATAGATCTGTAAGATATTTTCAGTGGAAAAAGGAATGTGTGTCTGTGCGCACACATTCCCATATTTAGAGGGAATAAGAGGGTGTATATTTAAGTGTATACACACACACATAAAACAGAGAGAGAAAAAGAGAGAAAAGATGGGCACTAACCTATTAATTTTTAACTTCTGACCATTACAATTGGATAGATTGGTAGAGAGGAAGATATGGATTTAGTTTTATACATTAACTTTTTATACTCTTCATTTTGTTTTATGTAAAGATTTTTATTTATTTATTTAAGAGAGAGAGAGTGAGCACAAACATTGGGAGCGGGAAAGGGAGAAGCAAACTCCCCACTGAGCAGGGAGCCCAAACAGGGGCTTGATCCCAGGACCCTGGAATCATGACCTGAGCCAAAGGCAGACACTTAAATAACAGCCACCCAGGCATCCCTTCTTATACATTTAAAGTCACATGATTATGGCTGATTTTACTTGAATTCTGGTTCAGTATTTTTTTAAATTAGAGAACATAAAAGGAGGCTTTTAAGAGGCTAGATAATCACAAAGGAGGGGAAATACAAATAAAGGAGACTCAGAGTGAAGCAAATGACTATAGCTTAGTCATATCTCTGTTTGTTGAAACCAGCCACTGTGGTGGTACGGTGGGAGAGATATGGGGGTGATCGTAAGAAACAACAGCCCCTCAAGCTCATGGGA
>NW_026739916.1:0-6870 GCF_022355385.1 Mustela nigripes | reverse complement strand
CCATAAAGCCTAATCTATCCCTAGAATTTATATAAATTAGATACTGATCTCAGAGGATTTCTGGCAGTCTGAACTATACTTGCCAGTAAGCAGTAAGCTTCTGATACTATGAAACTGATACTATGAAACTAAGGAACTCTGTCCTTCCTCAAATTCCTCAAATTAGCAAATACTATAGCACTCCAAAGCAATACTGAATTCTAGTAAGGACTGCTGAAATTTTCTTGAACTTTCAGTATTAAAACCAGGCAAGGCCCCCAGACAAAAAAAAAAAAAAAAGCTGGGGGACTCATTTTCCACAACTTGCACCGTAGGCACACAATTCAAATTTGTGTCTTAATAGAACAACAAATGTTGACAGGTTTTAGACAATGTTGTTAGGGCGACAGTGCCAAAGTCCTCTTCTGTGACCTGCCCCATACCTATGGCTTTCAGCACCTCACCGTCCACTGTTCCATCAGGGAGGTAATAAAGGCCGTTAATAGCCTTGGAAGAAAGCGATGATTAGATGCAGAATATTCTGACAAATACATTTTGTTTCATGTTATATCACGAAATTTAATCAGTTATTTAGCTGGTTCTTGTAAGACTGCTTCCTCTGACCTTTCCACAGTGCATGCAGTGCCTTAGGATAGAAGGAATTCGTCGCGGAGTCTTCCATGTTCCTGCAGTACAATAGGTGTCACAGTGAAAGCTGATTAGCCTGCGTAGGAAAATGTTTTTCCAAAGGAGTTGAAGGACTCACACTCTGCATGATGCTTTTCTTTCTCATTAAGCCTGACATTTCAGTGCTTTGTTGCAAATTAAAAACACATGATTGCCCTAAACTGTCAGTATGAAGTTTTGCCTAATACACAGAACACATTGCAGAAAAAAAAAAAAAAAAAGAAACAGAAAAAGAAAAAGAAAGAAAGAGAGAGAGAGAGAAAGAAAGCAAGAAAGCCAGTGGGCAACAGAGTTCTTAAAAGTGTACTTGGGGGGCACCTGGGTGGCTCAGTGGGTTAAGCCGCTGCCTTCGGCTCAGGTCATGATCTCAGGTCCTGGGATCGAGTTCCGCATCCGGCTTTCTGCTCAGCAGGGAGCCTGCTTCCCTCTCTCTCTCTGCCTGCCTCTCTGTCTACTGTGATCTCTGTCAAATAAACAAATAAAAAAATCTTTAAAAAAAAAAAGTGTACTTGGGAGCTAAGGTTCACTTTATGACCATGATGAAGTAGCAGCAAGAGCTGAGCCAGTTTTCAGATAGCTGTGGGCAGCTGCTAGACTACTGACTACCAGACCGGCCTACAAAATAGATAGATCTGAGAGGACTTCAACCAGAGCACCAAGCACATTTGTTTTGTCTACTCTTCATTCCAAATTAGCCTGCCTTTTCCACAGGCAAAGGTTTTGTTTAAGTTCTGTGATTTACATTTTGACCCCCATTTCAAAGAAGCATCTGCTTCATTTTTACAAGTGGGGATCTAACCAGAGAGTGCTGGCAAGCCCCTGGAAAAACAGAGCAATGGTCTGTTAGGGGTGGGATGGCTGTTGGATCCAGTGAAACTATCATTATGATGGAAATTATCATTATGATTGGCTCTAGAAGTTGAAAGGCTGAGAGCACAGGCACAAGTCACTGGGATCTTTTCATACAGTCTTACATCTCTTTTGTTTTACTGATAGATGTCGAAAATTAGTGTGTATTTTTTGTAAACATAACAGTCGTTGGCCTATTTAGGAACTACACCAGAAACGGGAATGCTACTCTGAAAAAGTACTTGGAGATCACCCGTGGAAATTATCATTATCAATTTGTCAACATTAGGAATGCTGACATACCTATTAAGTTTCCATTAGGTATACGGATACACATTTAGAAATACTACAAATTTTTGATTCCTATAATTGAAACAGAATTTTCTCATGTAAAATGCTCATTTATCTGTCACCGAAGCCTCTTGTAGAATGTACTAGGAAATATATTTCTATTTAATTTACTTATTTATTTACCCTTAGAAATAATAGGCATGGATCCAGTGAGGCAAGTTATGAGGAAGAGCCAGAAAAATCATGTTCTGAGTATAAATAGCCTATTCTACTATATGTGATAAATAGCTACACCAGATTAATTTAAGAGAGCTCTACAAAGATGGTCTGAGAGATACAATAGTCTCATTATTTTATAATTAATGGATTTAATATCACTTTATAATTTCTATTTCTATATTTTCCTCCTTCACCTGGATGTAAGTATGCCCAAAATTTAGGAATCAAATTTACTTTAACAAGTATGAGACGTTCCTATTTGTTTTTAAACATAATGGCTCCCTAAAAAACATGTAACATATAACATAGTAACACATAACGTAACACGTAACATAAAAAGAATTCAAATGCTAGGTAGAATATCTGCATTTTGCAATTCATGTCACCTCTGGTAAGAAAGCATTGGCAAATTATATCCGTTAAAATAAAGGAGTGACAGATTAATAAGCTAATATTATTTAAGGAATTAATCAACATGGTCCACTGGCTATCCATGGCGACGTAGCAAAATGAGTGGCTGAAAGCGATGAACATTTATTACCTCCCAATTTCTGTGGACTGCAGGTGCAGCTTAGCTTGGTGCCTCTGGCTCAGGCTCTTTGATGAAATTATAGTCAAGCTGTTGCCTAGGGCCATGTTCTTACCACAAGAGTGGATTGGGAAGATGCCCTTTCAGTGTGGTTCCTGAGGCTGTTGGCAGGTCTCAGGACACTCACATCTCACATCCCAGTGCACGTGTCCCTACCTGCACCTCTGCCTCACAACACAGCGATTTGTTTCTGAACAGAGTAAGTGATCCAAGAAAGAAGAAGAGAATGTCCAAAATGGAAGCCATACCCTTTTCTCACACAGTCTTGGTAGTGAATCCCATACTGCTTATTATATTCTTTTTTTTTTTTTTTAAGATTTATTTGTGCGAGTAAGACAGAGCCCAAGGGAAGAGCAGAGGGAGAACACAGACTCTGCACGCTGCTCTGGGTATGGAGCCTGATGCATGGCTTGATCTCAGGACTCTGAGATCATGACCTCAGTGGAAACGAAGAGTTCTGCACTCAGCTGAGTGCCCTACTAAGCTCTTTTCATGAGGAAGTCTGTAAGTCCAACTCACACTCAAGGGAAAGGGGCTGAACTAGAGGGTGTGGATCAGCCACATAATATATATAAATAATATATTATAATATACTATTTATATAAAATATATATTTATATAAAATTATAAAATTTATATAAATTTATAAATTTATATATGTATTTATATATTTATATATAAATTTATATGTGTTTATATATATTTATATATAAATTTATATATATTTATATATAAATTTATATGTGTTTATATATATTTATATATAAATTTATATATATTTATTTACATAAAATAAATAAATGGTATATTATAATATATTATTTATATATTATGTGGCGGAAATATATATATTTTATATATATAAATATATAAATAATACATATTATATATATATCAATGATATTTATTTATTAGTCATGGGATCAGATCCCATGACAAGGGATCATCTGGGTGAAGGCAGAGATGCCTTTCACATAGTGTGTTGAAACTCTCTTGAAAATATATCCCTTAGGTCTTGGTTCTGTTTAATCAGCAGCTATTTCTCGTTTGTAGTAATTTATTCAAATATTCTGTATCAATATGGTATCTCATTAATACCAATACTGGACTGAAGGCTCCACTAAGTACATTTAAATATAATGTTTTACTCCAAATAGAGTAAGTTATGTCTCCTGATGTGGGCCATTTCTCATGCTGTAAAAAATGAATCTGAACTTAATACACTACTTACAGTTGCCGTCTAGTGGAATTCTTAATTATCAAACACTTGCTAAAGGCCCTTAGATTGTTTGGAAATGAGATTATGAAATCCTCCAGTAAAGTCTTAGTAAGCTCCAGTTTGAATCATAAATCAAAGCTGATGAAGAATAACTTCCGTTTCAGTTTGGCAAGAATACTTTTCTGGTTCAGCAGAAGGGGATTAAAGTATGGATGGAAACAGACAGAAAATATAAAAGACCTGGAAAAGTTGATTCGATCCAGATCTACCATTGCCTCAGTTTGTTTGTTTGTTTGTTTTTTTAATAAAAGAGGGAAAAACAAAAGCATCAATCAAAAATGGGTTATACCATCTATACTTGCCATTCAGATAGCTGTCACTCAATTGTTATTTCTCAAGGTAGAAAGTTTTACTCAATTCCTGCTCCAAATTACTTATATTGTTTTTATAGAGGCATCATCAAGGATTGAATTTCAAATCCAATAATGAATCACCACTTCTGGCCCTTCACAGTTAATGGAAGGATCTTTTCTATACATTCCGTATTGGGTTGTTACATTTTTGGCTCTTTCGTGAGACATAACTAATGGTATCAGATCGTCAGAATCACATCTGATCCCTACTGCCAATTTTTTTTAAAGATTTTATTTATTTATTAGACAGAGATCACAAGTAGGCAGAGAGGTAGGCAGAGAGAGAGAGAGAGAGAGAGGGAAGCAGGCTCCCCGCTGAGCAGAGAGCGAAATGCAGGGCTTGATCCCAGGACCCTGAGATCATGACATGAGCCGAAGGCAGAGGCTTTAAACCACTGAGCCACCCAGGCTCCCCCAATTTGTTTTTTGAACTAAGAATTGGTAAGGCCAGTTCTGTGACCCATCAGTATTTCAGAAGATGTCATGATGGAGAACTAAATCCTTTCAGAGCATCTGTCTCCCTGACCGGGCTCTTGCCCGTGGTTGGCCCTAAATCGAAACCGTTGGATATGACAAAACACAGATGCTAACTGATCATTCATATCTGCAAAAATCACACCTCATAGCACAATAGTCTTCTCAAGGCTTTCAGAACACCCGCTGTCGAAGTGATTCATCACTTTCAAGAATGCCATTTTAAAATATTTCTAGCAATTACATAAGGCATGTGCTGAGAATGCTATGAATTAGATCATTTCAAATATGTAGAGGTAACTTTGTTTCCTTAACGGCTTCCAATATAGTAGGAAAAGATATCATTCCCAATTTAGACGTTAATCATAAGTGCAAGTTCATATAAGAATTGTTTGCAGAAGTACGCACACAAAAATGCACACTCACGCACATGTTATATTCAGGGTTGCACATACTGTGAAGAGTAATGGAGCAATTTGTCATCTAAAATGATGCTGAGGGGCACCTGGGTGGCTCATTAGGTTAAAGCCTCTGCCTTCAGCTCAGGTCATGATCCCAGGGTCCTGGGATCGAGCCCTGCATCAAGCTCTCTGCTCAGTGGGGAGCCTGCTTCCCCCTCTCTCTCTCTGCCTGCCTCTCTGCCTACTTGTGATCTCTGTCAAATAAATAAATAAAATCTTTTTTAAAAAATGATGCTGAGCTATACTTTTACCAAAACATAAAGGGTACATGTATGAACATATAGACACCAAACTACTAAGGTGCACAAGCTGAGCAATTTCAAAAGGAAAAGATGAGTGTTAAGAAGTGGTTTTCATTTAAAAATTCAAGTTTGTCCTATAGGCCAAAAGAAAAAGAAAATCTGATTACCAACAAGGTGACCTAAACTTCTATTTTAATTTCTACTAGAAAATAGGTCTTTTAACCATTATTTGAATTCAACAGCTTTAAATTTGATTCTAATATGGCTGTCCCTTTGTCTACATATATGCTTTCTCATGGTGGAAACAAAGTCTTAGTCAAGATCTTTACAAACACAGAAGATATTTGCCTGCCCTGGCAATGAGGAGGTGTGTGTTATGAGGAAGAGTATCACCCCGAAAAAGCTACCCTAGTGGTTTAGTTGTTACTTATCAGCTGCCCCAAAAATAACAACTTTCACATATGGGATCAGATATTACTCAAAGACAACAGTATTGAATGATCTTTCTGTTGGTTGACCTACCCTCTGTTTTTCCCCATCCTGGCCTCTTGTGTGTCTTTCCTTAAGAATACGACTCAGCCATTACTCCTCCTTGAGGTAAAATAGCACTTAGTGATTTTATCTGGGAATTACTTATATTTTCAGTGGCTTTTCCCTCCTCTCCTAATTTTTCCCTATTTCTTATCATAACGAAACTCAGAAAAATGCACGAATCGAAAGCTTTCAATATACTCTGATGTCCTACTTCTATGATGGTCCTACATGACTTTGATGTGTCTATGTTTCAATTACTATCTGTTTTAGGCTCCAAAGAATTTTTGTGAGAAGGAAAACTTAATGGTAACAAATGATTACCGTTCAGGTAATCACCATTTAGTCTGCTAGTGCTGCCATAACAAAAGGCCAAAGACTGGGCAGTGTAAACATCAAAAGTTTATTTTCTCATGGTTCTGGAAAACAGAAGTCTAAGATCAAAGTGCCAGCTGCGTTCTTCTGCTGAGAGCTTTCTCATTGGCTTACAGATGGCCATCTTCTCTCTGTGTCCTCACGTGGCTTCTCTGTGCAGCACACTCCTGGTGTCTTTATGACCCTTTATAAACCTTTATGACCTCATTTATCTGCTTATGTCTTGAAAGGTTCTACTTCCAAATACAGTCACATCGGGGGTTAGGACTTCAACATATGGATTTGGGGAATGGGGGCAACAGTTCAGTCAATAACACTGGCCCATATGCTGGGATTTTAAAGGACTGGCTCTTAGTGATGTCTTTAAGGTCCCACAGGACACTCTATGTGTGGTTCATCCAGGATTCATTCAGCTCTAGAAGGTCCATTTGCTAGTCCCATCACAAATCATCAGCTACCTCTGGACTTGTGTCTTGGTATATAGAACAAGTATGTATGTGTCTGCAGTATTGGAGCAACCAATGGCACTTCTAAAAGAAAC
>NW_026739915.1:0-51180 GCF_022355385.1 Mustela nigripes | reverse complement strand
TGGGGGGAGGGGAGTTGGGAGAAGGGGGTGGGATTATGGACATTGGGGAGGGAATGTGCTTTGGTGAGTGCTGTGAAGTGTGTAAACCTGGTGATTCACAGACCTGTACCCCTGGGGATAAAAATATATGTTTATAAAAAATAAAAAATTAAAAAAAAATAATGATAGCAACAGTATATTCAGTGATTATAGTTTATAGATAAGTGAAGTGAGTGACAGCAATGTTATGAAAGAGGAATTAGATATACTCTGTAATAAGGTAATTATACTACACATGAAATAATTCAAAGAGGACTTATATTAGTTGTAAATGTACATTGCAAAATCAAAACTAGCCTCTAAAAAATGAAAAAGGAAATATAATTGATATTGATAATTGATAATGTGGAATTGATATTCTATGGGAGAAATCGAGAAACAATAAGCAAATAACTAAGTAAAATATGTAGTATTTTGAATGGTATATTTTGTTTGGGTCTTTATTCAAAGACACCAGCTCTACCAAGACACTTCTAAGACAAGGGGAAATTAGAAAATGGACTGATACTGTATGGTATTGTTAATTTTGTTAGATTTGATGATGGCATTGTGGCTGCATTTCCAAAGAAATAAAAGTATTTGTCATTTAATGATGTAGACTTAAGCATCTGTGGGTAAGATAGAATAAGATTGCAAAAATTTGATAATCCTTGCTGTTGGATGATAAATATGTGATAAAGGGTCTTTCTTTATATTATTTTTATCTAATTTTTTGTATATTTGAAAAATTCCTATAATACTTTTTTTAAATGGAAGGCAATGGATGGGGGTAGTGGACAGCTTGTGCAGGGAGTGTGGCAAGAGAGCACTTAAGAAAATGGCATTTTGACCAAAGATGAAGGAGATGGGGAAGGAGTTTTGTTTCTCTCTGAGGAAATAGACTTGGGCAGACCTGGGAGCTATTGTAGAGGCCTGAGGTATGAGTGTAAGAAGGGAGGAATGTATTCCAGAGAAAGCTAGGCAAAGCCCTAAATAATGAAAATATCGAGAAAGTTAGTTTTCTCTCAGCTTTATAGATAGTAATATTGTACCTTATTGTGTCTGTGCAACAGAACATTTTTGTAAAGCATCATGATGCAAATTAAGTTGTGGCATCATTTTGATGCCAATTATTCAAAGTTTAAAGAAAAAAGGAATTGAATTTGTAATTGAAATTGTAGAAATTAGGAGTCTTAAAATCCCCAAATTCCTGGAGCTTTTCATATTAGAAATGAAAAAGCTACTAAGCATCCTATAGGTTTTTATTTCTAAAAATTTAAATATCAATAGCCATTTCCCACAAAGAAAAAAGTTCTTTTGATTCCTCAATAATTTTTTAAAAGATTGAAGGGTTTTTAAGGCCAAAAATGAGCATGATTCTATAAATTATTCCCAGCTGTGACCAGTTTTACTGAGGTAAAATTAACAACAGTGTTACATAGTTTCAGGAATATAATACGTCAATTCAACAACTTTATGTTACTCAATGCTCACCATAGTAAGGATAGTTACCATCTGTCTGAATGAAGCATTATTAAAATATTATTGACTATATTCTCTATATTGTACTTTTTATCTCTGTGACATTTATTTTATAACTGGAAGTTTCTAACCCTTAATCTCCTTTATCTATTTCATTCATCCCTTCTCCACTTCTCCTCTGGCAACTAGCAGTTTATTCTTTGTATTTAAGAGTCCATTTGATTTTTCAATTTTTTTTATTCCACATGTAAGTGAGATCATATGATATTTGTCTTTCTCTGTCTGACTTATTACACTTAGCACAATACCTTCCAGCTCCATCCATGTTGTTGCAGATGTCAAGATCTCGTTCTTTTCTATGGCTGAGTAATATTCCATTATATACATATATATCTCCCATCTCCTTTATCCATTCATCTATCAATGGAAATACTTGGATTGCTTCCATATTTTATAAATAATGCTGCAAAAAATATAGGGATGCATGTATCTTTTCAAATTTGCACTTTTATACTTTTTCAGTAAGTTCCCAGTAGTGGAATTATTGGATTGTATGGCATATCTGTTTCAAATTTTTTGAGGAACCTCCATACTGTTTTCTACAATGACTACACTAATTTGCATTCCCACCAACAGTGCATAAGGGTTTCTTTTTCTCCACATCTTCACCAGCATTTGTTATTTCCTATCTTTTTGAATATAGTTATTTTAACAGGTATAAGGCGATCTCATTGAGGTTTTGGTTTGCATTTCCCTGATGATGAGTGATATTGTGTACATTTTCGTGGGTCTGTTGGCCATTTTATGTCTTTGGAAAAATGTCCATTCAGGTCCTCTGCCCATTTTTTAATTGGATTATTTGTTTTTTTGGTATTGAGTTGTATAAACTCTTCATATCTTTTGCATATTAATTTTTTGTTGTATATATAATTTACAATTATCTTCTCCCATTCAGTAAGCTACCTTTCTTTCTTTTTCCTTTCTTTCTTTCTTTCCCTCTTATCTTTTCCTTCAATGTGCAAAGGCTTTTTTTATTTTAATGTAGTGCCAATAGCTCATTATTGCTTTTGAATTTTTTGGCCTGAAGAGACATATATAGAAAAACATTGCTAAGGCCTATATCCAAGAGTTTACTGTCTATGTTCTCTTTTAAGAGTTTTATGGTTTCAGGTCTCACATTTAGATCTTTAATCCATTTTGAGTACGGTATGAAAAAGTGGTTCAGTTTCATTCTTTTGTGTGTAGTGTGCAGTTTTCTCAGTGTCATTTATTGAAGAGACTATCTTTTCCCCATTGCTTCCTTTGTCAAAATTAATTGACTATATAAGCATGGGTTTATTTCCAGTATCTGTTTTGATTCATCAATCTGTGTATGTGTGTGTGTGTGTGTACTTATGTATGTATATAAATAAATAAATAAGTAAATAAATTTATTTAATTTTTTAAATATGTTAGTAACCATATTGTATATCATTAGTTTTTGATGTATTGTTCCATGATTCATTGTTTGCATATAATTTTATGCTAGTACAATGCTGTTTTGATTAGTTAGCTTTGAAGTATATCCTGAAATCTGGGATTGTGATACCTCCAACTTTGTTGTTCTTTCTTAGAATTGCTTGGGTTTTTCAGGGTCTTTTGTAGTTCAACATTTTCATCAACATTTTCATATTATTTGTTCTAGTTCTTTAAAAATTGCTCTTGGTATTTTGATAGTACATTGTTGTATGAACATTTTAGCAGCATTTTTCTTCCAATGCACAAACATGAAATAACTTTTTATTTGCTTGCGTCATCTCCCATTTCTTTCATCAATGTTTTATAGTTTTCAGAGTTAAAAATCTTTCAGTTCCTTCATTATGATTATTCTTGGGTATTTTATTAGTTTTGGAGTGATTATAAATGGGATTGTTTTTCTTAATTTCTCATTCTGCTACTTTGTTTTTAATGTATAGAAATGCAACAGATTTCTGTATATTAATTTTATATCTTTCAACTTTTTAAAAAATATTTTATTTATTAGAGAGAGAGTGAGAGAGCATGAGTGGCGGGAGGAGCAGAGGGAGAGGAAGAAGCAGGCTCCCCACTGAGCAGGGAGCCCAATGTGGGGCTCTATCCCAGGACCCTGAGATCATGACCTGAGCCAAAGGCAGATGCTTAACCAACTGAGCTACCTAGGTGCCATGTATCTTGCAACATTACTAAATTTATTTATCAGTTATAATATTTTTTGGTAGAGTCTTTGGGGTTATTATATAAGATATCATGTCCTCTACAAATAATGATAGTTCTGGGATGCTGGGTGGCTCAGTGGGGATCCTCCACAGGGATTTTGACCAAATTTAATTTTCTTCCTTGTCATTGTGTATTTTTAAAATGTATTGTATTTGTTGTTAATTTTTCTTTTTCATTCACTCTTTATTTTCTCGTTTTTTCTTTTCTTTTTCTCACTTTTTCTACTTATATACTTTTTCTCAGTCTTTTAAAATTTAATTTGTATTTATTTTATTTATTTTTGTTTGGCATTGTATTTTGATTCCATGAAAAGACCAATTTGTTGGATGGGCTTTAGAAGTGACTTTATTTTTAAGTGAATTGGACAAAACCTCATGTCAACTTAGCTCAGTTTTAAGCTGATTTTTGGATACCTTAACTCCAAGCTTGGCATAATGTTGCCAGGCCTCTCTGTCATCTCTGCTGAGGAGGAGACCCACATTGCAACTGCTGACTCCTTGAGACCATCAGCAATGGTATCTTGGTAAAAGCTAAGTTTGTCTAACACATCCTGACTGGAAAAGAGTTGGCTGAGAAGATCATTGATGAAATTCGGTAGAACTCCTTGAGCAGTGTGTAAGAGGAAGAGGCGTGAAGGAAACTTTTTCAGTGTCTGATATACAGAACTGCCACCAAAATATATTGATTGTAGAAACCTAAAGGCAGAAAACTTGCTCTGGATACTCACATGAACATCAAGTTTTGCTTCAGAAATGAATTTTGCAATAATCTAGATACTTCTATGACAGCACCCTCCCCACCAACTCCTCACCATGCTGCCCTAGAACTCTTTCAGGTTCAAAAGTACACCATGGACCAGAGGTGCATCTGTGGATTCCAAAAGTCATTCTATATAAATTATTCAGGGGATCCCTGCCTTTTGAGGAACAGAACTTCAAGGTGCTGTGGGAGTGGGCGCTGAGCAGAAAATACCATATTCCCTTTTACTTGTCCATAGAGTATGAAAACCTGGCCAGGAAATTTCTCATTCTCAATCCAGTTAAGAAAGGCACTTTAACCCACTGAGCCAGCCAGGCGCCCGCAAGAAAGACCCTTTAAAACAAATGATGAAGGCTCATTTGATGAATGTGTGAGACATGAAGAAGAGGAACGAAAGCCCTAGATGGAAACATTCCCTGACTACAAAGACCCGTTTGGTGGTGTTCATGGGTTAGATATATGAAGAGATGCAGGACTCACTGTTGGGCCAAAAGTACTATAAGATAATGGCCTTCTGTCACCTGGTCTGCAAGAGATATGAATTTGAGGACTATAGAATCACTTTAGTGGATGAGGGGCTTTGTCCTCTCTGTATCCTGAATTCTTTGCCCTTTTTTTCTTCCCAGAGCTGAGCATTGCTCCACAAGCTGCTGTGCAAAGGATATTTGTTCCCCCTTATCAAGTGTTTATGTTTCTTCTATGTTTGTGGGGGAAGAGAGATGGTTCTATAGAAATAAAAAACCAAATTAAAAAAAAAGTAAAAATTAATAGACCTAAAAATGACAGAAATGCCAAAATTACCAGACAAGGACATTAAAAAGCCCACTATAAATATATCCAAAATATAAATATATTTATATATATATTTATTTTTTGGACATATATATATATTTATATATAAATAAATATAAATATAAATATTTATATAAATATAAATATACTCAAGTTATTTAGAGGAAACATAGGGCATGGACAGATGATAAAAAGGAAGATATAAAGGAGAAACCAATAAGACTTTTAACGGTGAAAAATATCTGAAATTAAAATTTTACTGAATGGTATTACCACTATATTAAGTACTGCAGAAGAAATGATCAATGAATGGGAAGCTATAGCAAAAGATATTAGCCAAAGGGAAGCACAGAAAGAAAGGATGAAAGCAGTAAACAGAGCTTCAGAACCGATGGGCTGACAAGCGACCTAACAAAACTATTAAGTAGAGTCTCAGAAGGAGAGAAGAGAGGGAAAGAACAAAAATATTTTTGAAGAAATAATGAAAAAATGTTCTATATATGATGCAGCTTATTAACTCACAGACCCAAGAAGGTAAATAAGCACCACTCAGAGAACACACACATACCCACACCTCAAGGCAATATCACAATGAATTGCAAAGAATCAGTGATAAAGAGAAATCTTAAATGCATCCAGAGAAGAGAGACACATTATATAAAGGAACTAATAATAAGAAATATCTCTGACTTTTTGTGAGAAATGAAGTATGCCAGAAGGCAGTTGTATAACATCTTTAAAGTGCTGAACTTATATAGTGTTAATGTAGAATTTTATATTCACGAAAACTGTTCTTCACAAATGAGGGTAAAATAAAGACCTTTCCAGAGACACCAAAGCTTAGCGTATTTATTGTCAGAAGACCTTCACTATAAGAAATGTTAAAGTATGTTCTTCAGGCTGAAATTATATACCAGATAAAATTTTGATCTTTACAAAAAATGAAAATGTTTAAAGTAGTAAATATGTGTACATACACATGAGTTTTACCCCCATTGTTTCAAAAATTTTTAATGGGAACTTACAGTTTAAAGCTAAATTAACAACAATATATTGTGGGGTTTATAATTTTTGTAAAATAAAATGATTCACAACAATAGCACAAAATATTCAATGAGCATTTAAAAGTACACTGCTGTAAGGTTTTTACATTCTATGTGAGCTGGTATGATATTTGAAGATAGACTGCAAAGAGTTAAAGATGTATTTGTAAACTATAAAGCCAGCCAGCCTAAAACATAAAAATAAAATGTAGAGCTAATTAACAAATAGAGGAGATAAAGTCATAAAACCTACCCGACCTGAAAGAAGGCAGAAAATGGTGGAAAGAAACAAGGAACAGAAGGAATAAACAAAACTAAGAGGAACATGGTAGATTTATACCAAACCTATTGATAGTTACATTCAATTTAAATGTTCTGAATACTCCAATTTAAAGGCAGAAATTTTTGTCAGACTGGATAGAAGTTAGAACCAAAAATATGCGGTCTCCTAGAAACACCTTAACTATATAAAAAGGTATTGAGGGGCGCCTGGGTGGCTCAGTGGGTTAAGCCGCTGCCTTCGGCTCAGGTCATGATCTCAGGGTCCTGGGATCGAGTTCCGCATCGGGCTCTCTGCTCAGCGGGGAGCCTGCTTCCTTCTCTCTCTCTCTCTGCCTGCCTCTCAGTGTACTTGTGATTTCTCTCTGTCAAATAAATAAAATCTTTAAAAAAAAAAAAAAAAAAAAAGGTATTGATTAAGGGCGCCTGTATGGCTCGGGAGGTAAAGCCTCTGCCTTTGGCTCAGGTCATGTATAATCTCAGGGTCCTGGGATAAAGCCTGGCATTGGGCTTCCTGCTCAGTGGGGAGTCTGCTTCTCCCTCTCCCGCTGCCCCTCCCGCTCATGTTCTTTCTTTCTCTCAGATAAATAAAATCTTTAAAAAGAGAGAGAGAGATTGGTTAAAAATGAAAAAAAAAAAACCCACAAAAAGATATAGCATGCGAGCAGTATAACAAACATAAATTAATATATTATTAGACAAAGATAACTTCAGAACAAAGAATCATAAGAGATAAAGAGGAATTTTTTAATAATGAATGAATTCATTTATAATTCTTATAAATAATCCTAATATTAATAATCCTAAATATATGTGGCCTAATAATAGATATTACAAAATACATGGAGTAAAAATTGATAGAACTAGAAGGATTACATTGAAAAATCTAAAGTAATAGTAAAATTTAAAACTCCCTTCTTATTAGAACAATTGGACATTTGATAATTATTTAGAACACAATGCTATCAGCTAACTTTACCTAATTTAATATATGGAATGATAGAATAAATATATGGATGATAGAATAAACCTCAACTAACTTAAAAGATTTTGAAATTAAACTAGAAATAAATAACAAAAAAGGTATCTGGAAAATCCCCCAATACTTGAAAACGAAGCTACACATTTCTAATTAACTTATAAAAGAAGAAATCACAAGGGAAATTAAAAAAATATTTTTAACTGAATGAAAATGCAGCATCTCAAAATTAGACACAGTGAAAGCACTACTTAAAGGGAAGTTTATGTCTTTAAAAGCTTATATTGGGAAAGAGGTCTAAAATCAATTATTTAAGCTTCCACTTGAAGAAGGTGGAAAAAAAAAATAAAGCAAACCCAAAGTAAGCAAAAAAAAGGAAATTGTAAAGAGAAAAAAATCAATGAAGGTTCCCGAGGAAGACTTTGTGAATTCTGAGAATAACCATAATTTATATTGCCTTTAAATTCTTTATTGTTACTATTCTTGTCTTTTCTCTCCTGTCTCCAGCATGTGCTAAGAGCTACATCTTGGTCTCCACAGTCATGGAGACCTGAAAGTAAGGTCTGTTACGAAAGTAGAGGCAAAATGTCCCAGTGTTAGGCAACAGCAGCAAGACAGAAAATGATTTCAGATGATAAGAGGAAGTCTGTGGAGGAACAGAGCAGTGGCGTAAGGCCAGCTGGCTGGCAGCAGTAGTCAGCCACAGTAGGATAGACACGAGAATCATACAAAGTTTTTCTGGAGATTCCTAGAGACATGTGGACAAAGAAACCTGGAAAAATATTGGGCTTTGTATAGTCACCTAGGATCAGGAATCTGAGATTAAGGAATTAGGGAAATATGTTAGTGCATGAGCTAGTTAAGTGTGTAATAGTTGAGCCAATGATTTTGGTAAAGCTATTTTCTCTTTTCTCTATGGTTAAGAATGAGCATCACTAGAATTTTTCACTGTTTAAGAAGGGTAATGTGCTTAATTTAGGAAGAGAATTGGTTGATGAGACATGAGAGTTCAAAGGGGAAGCTGTAAGTAATAATACATGTGGCCTAAGATGTTTCAACCAAACGCTGTTGTATAGGAACCAATGTGTTAGGCCATGGCCACTTTTAAATAGTGGGAACTCCTACTAGATCCCATCTTCTGATTTCTCATACAACACCTTTCCCATTTATTGTGTGTGTGTGTGTGTTTTTTTTTAACACTGATTAAAGTGTACAAGAAATCAAGTTATTGGGAAGTCATTTATTTAGCAAATATTTATTGAATACTTTCAAAATGCCATGCACTATTTTAAGTTTTGGAGACGCAGCAATGAACACAAGTGACATCTTCTTGGCTTTCATGGTACCTACCTTCTAATATGAGGGAAGATAGAAAACATACACCTGTGGTTAAAAAGTAAATAGAGAAGATAATTTCAGTGCTATCAAGAGGAAAATATCTTGTGATTGAGTGACTGGAAGAGAAGTGGGAGTGACATTAGACAGAATGATCAGGAAAGGCCTCTTTGCACAGTGGCATCTGAGTTGATGTTGAATGATGCGAAGACAGCCCCCCATGTGAAGAGCCTTCTAATAAAGAAAAGGACAAGTCTTCAAGCTGGAATATGCTGTTTGCAGCTGGATTGGTGTAGGAAAGGCAACCACAAATAACAAAGGAGATCTATGGCATGATTCAGGAGAACTATTTCTGGTTCTCTTTCCACCACCATTTAACTCTGCTCTTCAACTTTTTCACCTGTTAAATGGGTATAATCAGTGCCTCTTCTGTTTCCCAAACTTCTAGGACGGGCAGAAACATTGGATAATATAATGTATGTGAAAACAACCCCAAAATCTAAAAAAAATCCTCAGGCCAGCTGGAGTTTAGGACGAGAACAACCACTGAGATCTGGAGAGCTGCCTGATCTCTTGCAGAGGCCAAAGGATCCCCCACTAAAGTTTTCTTCACTCCGGTTCATTTGCTTACGTGTGCTGGGAAATTAAAAACAAACAAACAAAAACCCAAAATGGGATGTCCTCTGCCCTCCCCCAGGATAAAGGTATTAGTGTTAGTTTAAGAAAACAGGTTAGGACCTGTGAAAGGAAAATGCTAGGGGAGAGTAGAATGTGTTTCAATATTACATTATTCCTTGGAACAGTAGGGAGGAAGAGACCTTCTTACTTGTCAGTATAGTTTAGCACCAAACCATGCTGTACTTAGGCTCCCACCCAATCCCAGAACCACATTCTGCCTGAAATGGGGTGAATGCTTTAGGGATATGTTCAAATTACTTCCATCAGGGCAAAGCCAATAAATGCATTAGGGAGCTTTAAAAAAGCTTTTCTCTTGTTTAAGAGGAAGATAAATAATTACATTTGAGTTTATGACCCTGGTTTTTAGGACAAGTTTTAAAACCAGTTTCCAGCCCCACAGTGATGACTACAAAATGCACACACCCACGCACGCACGCGTGTGTGTGCCTACACACACACACACACACACACACACACATACTGGTATTTTGAAGATACCAGCCCATTATTCATCCACGATGAGTTCAGCTAAATGAAACAGAACAGAAAGGAAACAGTTTCCAGGAGACAGAGGTACACTGAAAGGAATCCACTGCTTTGGGAGAATTGAAGAAAGGTTAGTCAAATTTCACAGACGGTCTACAACTCTTCATGAATAATCTATGAAAGAACTAAAAATAGGACAGCCCTCCACAATGCTGAGTATTTATGAGATAATAATAGAACACGCATGTAGATTGCTTACTGGGGACATCTCAGGCCGTCTGAACAGTTATCTCATTTAGGGAAGTACTTCATATCTATAGATATATAGATGGGGGTGTAGTTCTTACTGAATGATGTAATTTATGGAATTTAATGTAGCCTCCTTAAATCTAAATCTTTTAGAAGGATGGTAACAATTCTATTTTGCCACCATCTATGAAATGTCGTAGGGCCACATTTAGATGGGTGACAGGCAGCAAGCTGAGCTATAAAACTAGTTCCTTTCCTCAAAAGTCTTCATGCCTACTTAGGGCAGAGGTGACAAAACTGTAGAAAAGCCTTTAATGAACATTTCTGTTGCTTTTGACCCCTCTTCACTTCCATTTAAGAAGACTGGATTCATAACCAACATTTTGAAACTAAGATATCACTTGAATTTCCAATTTCTCTTAAGAAATAACCCAACCACACTAGGCTTGTGTTCTTGCATGTGCTACGATTATTTGGCATGGAGGGGCAACTCCCCCTTGGACTGGACATATTGATCTTTTCCCTAGGTCCTCACCTGGCCCATTTATGTGCTCCTTCAGTTGGTTTTTAACTCCTGATTTGGAGACATAATGTATGATTGTCTCCCATTATGTATGATTGTCTCTTGTTGCTTTATGATGCAAGGTTTGGCGCATAAGCATATCTCTATCTTGTAAGTAGGTTTTGTTCTAAAATTCAGTTGTAGGTCAGTTTTCTGGAACTAGACTCATTTAGCCACAGGAAAATATTACATTTCATTTTACAAATATTAACTGAAGTCCTACCAAATGCAAATCACTATGCAAGGCACATGGGAAAGAGGGCACATGGAATGATAGATACAGTTCTTGCTCCCAAAAAGTCCAGGAAAGACCATTAAGGTTTATTTAACATATAGTGCATTTGAAATGAAAACATAGTGGAAATACAATTTGCAGCTACTTTCTAGATTACAGAGAAAAAGAGTTTCATGTTGCATGTTTTATCCTGAAACCTGTTTCCTATGGATAAGCAAAGAGAATAAGAACTGGATTTTGACAGTTGTCAGTATTCAGAAGGAAAATGTTGAGACAACTGTTGGAAATTTAGAGGTGAATGCTACTTGTTTACTTAGCATTTTTAGAAGATTTTGAGCCATTATATTATTTTCTATTTAGGAAGATGCAAAATTTAGAGTGAAAGGAGAAGAGAGCAGTGGATAGGGAAACCGAAAAGGGAAAGAATAGAAAGAAAGATGATTTTTCATCTTTACAAAGATTGCTGAGTTGGAACTAATGAGGAGGGGAGATACACTTGTATGTGTATTCCTGATCTATTGATGGAGAATGATAAAGACACGTCTATCAAAGCCAATGTCTTTCACGTTGAGAATTCTAAAGATCAGTTGTCAGCCATGTGACACAGGTGATCATTCCATTCTTCTAGAAATAACTCTGGCTTGCAGGACACCTACAAAATCTGGTAGTTCATTACTCTCTGAGCTCATCTCCAACAACGTATTCTTCCTCGCTAGATTGTGGCCCTACTTGCCCTTTTCCTACCTGAAATTTCAGGGACGCCCACTGACTCTGGTCCTTAGCATTTGCTTTTTTCCTGCTCAGAATGCTGATACCAAAGGTAAATGTTTCAGTCCTTTGTTCAAAAGTTAAAACTTCTCATGGAGACCTTTCCAAACAATCTTGTTCAAAACTTGACCCCCCAAATGAGTCAGATTCCTCCAGTCTCTCTAACTTCTCTTTTTCCCCCCATAGAAATGGTCACCTTACATACTGTATCTTCTACTTGTTTGTGTTTTTTGTACCCTACACTTAAATTAAGTAGACATTTGGCTATATTTCCTAGGCTGTACTTTTCATTATCATGACTTAACTTATTTTATAACTGGAGGCTTCTTAATCGCCATTACTTATTTCACCCTTTCCTTCACCTGCCTTCCCGTTGGCAACCACCAGTTTTCTGTTTATGTATCTGTTTCTATTTTTTGTTTTCTTGTTCTTTGTTTTATTTTTTAGATTCCACATGTAAATAAAATCATATGGCATTTGTTTTCCTCTGACTTATTTCAGTTAGCATAATATTCTTTAGGTCCATCCATGTTGTTGTGAATGGCAATATTTCATTCTTTTTTATGGCTGAGTAATATTCCATCACATATACATGGTACATCTTCTTTATCCATTCATCTATAGAGATGCTTTGGTTGATTCTGTATCCTGACTATTGTAAATAATGCTGCAGTAAATAGAGATGCATATATTTTTTTCAAATTAGTGTTTTCATTTCCTTTTGGTAAGTACACAATAGTGGAATTGCTGGATCATATGGTATTTCTATTTTTAAATTTTTAGGAAACTCCATTCTGTTTTCCATAAAGGCTGCATCAATTTGCATTCCCACCAATAATGTACAAGGGTTCCCTTTTTTCCACATCCTTGCCAACACTTGTCATTTCTTGTTTTTGTATTCTAACTATTGTTACTGGTGTGAGGTGATATTTCATTGTGGTTTTGATTTGAATTTCCCTGATGTTGAATGAGAGCATCTTACCATGTGTTTGTTGGCTATCTGTATATCTTCCTTGGAAAATGTCTATTCAGGTCCTCTGCCTGTTTTTAATTGGATTATTAGTGGGTTTTTGTGTGTGTGTGTTGAGTTGTATAAGTTCTTTATATATTTTGTATATTATCCCTTACATGTTATATCACTTGCAAATATCTCTCCCATTCAGTAGGTTGCCTTTTAATTTTGTTGGTGCTTTCCTTCACTGTGTATAAGTGTTTTAGTTTGATGTACTCCCAATTATTCATTTTTGTTTTTGTTCCTTCTGGAACAAAGGGATCTGGATCTGGGAAACAGATCCAGAAAAATACTGCTAAGGCTAGTGTCCAAGAGTTTATTGCCCATGTTTTCTTTCAGAAGTTTTAAGGTTTCAGGCCTTATATTTAGGTCTTTAGGCCATTTTGGGTTTATATTTGTGCGTGGTATAAGAAAGTAGTACAGATTCATTGTTTTGCATGCTACTCAGTTTTTGAAGGAAGAGATTTTTGTCTGTTTTACTTATTGCTGTACTCTTCCTACCAGGATAATATAGAGTTTGGCCTCAATAAGTACTTACTGAATGAATGAATAAAAAGAAGTGGTGCAACTAATTATTTTATCTGATAGCAACCTGGTTTAAACACTAGGTGGCATCTGGCACCTGGTTCCAAGATAGTTTCCTAGATCATAATTTAGGAGAGGAGGTGAGTACAGGGCAGCTTGTGATATGTCATCTAATAGAACCCATTTGGCCTTTTTTCTTCTTTATCACCAAGTCATATACCATCCTCCATTCCCTCCCCACTTCTACCATGAAGCCATATGTATAAGTTGAAGGGAGGGGTACTGACAAAATAGTGGAGGATGGCATGAGAGTCTGGCCACCTGTCTCTGTAGCTTACTTGTGTCTCTGGACTTCCTGGTGCCTGATACTGATAGTGACTCTTCTATATTATGATGGACTACTGTTGAGTCCTCTGAACATTATGCCTTTGTGGGTCTGGAAATCCAGCTTCTGATGGGAAGCTCTGGCCACATGATCTTATATTTTAGCTAGGAATGAGTAGCATATGAGGGAGCTCTTTTTAAATGGTGTAGGAATCTCTGAAGTTAATAGAATGAGCCTTGCTACACATATAGACCTAGAAGTCTATGATATCATTCTCTGATTAGAGCTCACCATAAACTTTACACATCTGTTGTCAACACAGATACCTCTAATACCATTGGTCAGTTAGGTATGATGCCCCAAGTAGAACGGCAGCTTGTACTGTCCCTTGGACATGTTGCAGATCTCTTTCCTGCTCTGGGATCCACTCAAAGATCTAAGTCTTCCAAGTCTCTCAGTAAATGGGTGGAAGCACCATCCCAAATTGTGGCATATGTTTTCTACCATAGTGCTGGGGTTTATGAGATGCTATAATTTTTCCTTCACTTTGGAGAGGATGTCCCAGCATACAATCTTGGCTGGAGAGGGAAATGAGAAGGCCATTTCTTAGTCTTCCATTTGGAATTTCTCACTATAATAGCCCTTAACCTATAGACTAAAAAGCTATGCATAGGTCCAAACAACTATCAAGTATATTTATTCCAATTATACACTCAGACACTGGGGAAATGATGGTAGTGTAGGTCCACAGAGCCCAGTGGACCCATAGTAAGCAGGGTGTGGGCCAGAGTTCCATTTATTGCATGTACCCATATTAACCCCACTAAAACGGAGGTCCATTTTGACGTTTTGATGTTTTGATATAAATGTTAATGGTTGTAGGACTCTGTCTTAAAATTCTCATCCAAATGTTTGGATATTTCTTTTTCTCAAGTATAAAGTTATTTGAGTAAATGGACAGAGGTCCCTCATGGAAAAATTGTTACCAAGTAACTTTTCATGGTGTCATGGAATTCTTTTTCCTGGAGACATGACATTTCCATCGGTCAGTGTATTCCAGGTCTTGAGAAAGGCTCAGGTCTGGATATTGGACAAGTTTGTGAATTTTTATTGAGGTATCCACTCCAGCCTCTTGATTATTCATCCTTAATTTCTTTTCATTTTACAGCTTGAGCAGTTTTCAAAGGCTGCCCATTTATTATGACATTTAGATTGTTGTGTTCTATTAACCATCTCCAAGTTTCTTTACAGGTTAGCTCCCCTTGATTATGACTTTGACCTTTCTATTTATTATGACAATTGTGTCCACCTTGCTTTTTTTTAGTTAAGTGGATTCTTCTCAGTGGATTCAGTTACCTGGGTTCTTTTATTTGAGGATACTCTCATGTCCATTTTTATCAGGGAGCCAATTTTTTAGCAGGATCTCTTATTGCCCTGGACAACCAAAGACGGCTATCACTGAGCTTCTTATTGATGCTAGTGCCCCTCTTATTGGCATGTTACTTAACACTTTGGTAAATGTATTATCCTCTAGGCCTTTTCTTAGAACACTGTAGATGGGTGGATTTTCTGGCTTCATGTATTATATTTAATGTAGCAGCCTCACTTCTCTGAATCTTTTGATTACTGTCTTTGCCATCTGTCCCATTTATGCTTAATTAGGTGTGGGCTATTGCTTTGTCCAAGCTTCCAAGAAACACCCTAGCAGCATATTAGCACTGTCTCCTGGGGTCCTTGATGGGGTGTAAATCTTGAATCACAGGAGACTGCTTACATATTGTAAACTCATCCCTTTCCAACTTCTCATTCTGTTCTCCTTGATACATCATACTCAGGTTGCAATCCCATGTAATCTCTCCTGGTTCCTGCTGAGAAATGTTGGCTAGTAGTGAAGCTGCTTTGACATATAGTTTTTAACTTATTTTAGTGACCCAGAACTACCCCAGATGGTTTGTTATAACTTTCTCCATGATCTGGTGGCCAGGAGAAAAGGTGGGACAGATCACCATAAGATGTGTGTTATTTTGCAAGTACAAAAGCTTCTGTACCATCTTTAAGCAAAAGTGGAATGGGGAATGCAAGTCTTTAAAGAGAGAGAAGTGGACCACTTTTGAGTAGCTAGAGGATTCAGGGGAGTCTGAATGTTCCCAAAGATTCAAGATGTTCTAGTGCATTGACCAATATGTTCCCATCTCAAGTCTCCACGTCCCACTCCTTCCCAGCCAGAACCCTGCCCGTATTATAAAAGACATGGAGGCATTAAAAATTCAGCCTTCTCTGTAGCTCTTTCTGGGTCCCAAATGAAGTTTTTCTGCCCTCTGGTTGCAGGAAATGAGAGTCTTTTTTATATTACTGTGGAGGCTCTTAAGATCTCTACCACCTTAGGCTGGTATTATTTTACCCTCAGGCTTTCATTTACATCTTAGTTCTTCATTAGTGTCATTTTTTTAATAGTTGCATCATAACTGCACACTAGTGATAGAATTTTCAGTCTGGAGCTAGGTGATCTAGCTTGTAAGTTCCATTTTATAGTTGTCTTCCTAGAATCATATTTGGCAGTGACTGTCCTAGGTTGGCTTTCTCAGGTGACTGTGACTGTGAGATTTGCATGCAGGAGGTTAATTGAAGAGTGCTTTTAGTAACAACACATGTGATGAGTGAGAGTTGCTTCACTAGGCAAAGGGAGAAATTGAATTATGATGTAGTTGCACGAGAGACCTCAAGAGCCTTTGTACTCTAGCACCACCAGTCACTGGATGCTGATGCCTCCAGGAAGTGGGAAGTGTATTCTTTTAGCCTAGAGTGATTCCTGGGAAGGAACTCAGTTGTGAACTATCAGCAGTCTGTACTCCTGGCAGCTGGAGAAATGGGTGCCTCAGTCTTAGAGAAGGATTTGGGCAATGGACCACAAAGTTTACCACAGTTCCCAGTCGAGATATGTTGAATGAATGATTGAATGGTCTGTAGTTACAAGCTTCTAAAATGTAGGTTCCTTTTGGGTTATTATATAATAATTAGCATGGCACCTTCCATATAATAGTTGATTGATCAGTATGTGTTCAGTTAATATATGAAAGAATAAATTTTAGGGCTCTTGTCCATCAGTAACTAATCTAGGTCCCAGTCAACACTTTGCAGGTTTTAACCATAATCCTTCTGCATTTCAGTTTTATAAATTTGCCATTCCCACAAAGAAAGATGATGTAGGTTTACTATTTGTGTGGAACAGTGACTGGGAAGGTCACTTTGAAATGTGATGATGTGAGTGGGTACTACTTTAGCCAAACTGAATTGCAGCTCTGAAATTCAACCATGATGTAGAACCCACTAGGGCATGGTGGATGTCAATTCACTGGCATGCATGGACTTAGATAGAGGCTGAGTCTTGTGTGCTGTGGAAATGCCTATTAGTTTCATTCTGAATACTTAAGAGCATACCAGACATGCTTAAAAATTCTTTCTTGGAAACAGATTGTTGGTAAGTGCTTTATTTCCTCTCTAAATACATAGTTTGTCACCACATGCATTAATTCTTCATTAAACGATGTCAACATTCTACTTGGTAGAAATAATTGTACCCTTTTCTTAGGTGCAATTATCCTGATGAAAGTAATTAGTCAATACAGCTACTTAAGAAGGAGCCCTGCATTTGGAAGGGATTCAACTTATATGTACCATGTGGTAGGGATTTAGCTTGGCACTGGATTCAACTTGGCAACACGTACAACTTCAGAGAGGGCCCCTTGGTTGTCCCCCACCCCCATAAAGGTGATGTCCCAAAAAAATCTGGTGCAAAGAAAACATACTTACATGTATTAAGACCTAAAGCATATCTGTTATTCTGACAAAAATTATTTGTATACATTATTATTTTTAAATCCACATAAGAAAATAGGATCCTAATTTTGCTTTATTCTTTCTTGCTTGTTTGCCAACTCACTGAACCTTCAGCTAATGTTGTACATACACATAAATCTCTCCCTTGCCATCAACTATGCATTTGGAGTTTGGATTTTGCTAAAACAAATGTAGGAAAGCACCTCTTTAATGGTATGATATCTGAAAGAGTTTGTGAGGGTGGACAGTTCCTATCAAATTTTATTTTTTTTGAAGATTTTATTTTTTTATTTGACACAGACAGAGAGAGGAAGAGAGAGAGAGAGAGAACACAAGCAGGGGGAGTGTGATGGGGAGAAGCAGGCTTCCCATGGAGCAGGGAGCCTGATGTGGAGCTCCATTCCAGGGTCCTGGGATCCTGACCTGAGTCAAAGGAAGATGCTTAATGATTGAACCACCCAGGTGCCCCAGTTCCTACCAAATTTTAAACTGTAAGTTATTCTCAGACAGTCTCTTTCTGGATAAAGTAGTAAAGAAATTATTCCAAAGACTCTCAAATCTCCATGGCTAAATTTTCTGGGGGTAATGCTAATCTTGATAAAGATTTGTATTACACTAGTGTTTGCAACCATCAAAATTTAGAATGATCATTTTATTTCAAAGGAAAAAGACTTGGAACAAATATTGAATTCTAATGATATGTATGTCAAAGCATTTACAGACAAAGTTACCAATGCCTATCATTTAATTTGAAATGAATAAAAAATAATACAAGTTAGCCTTCTGCTCCTTCCCATTCCACAGATAGCCACATCTTTTGGTGCAGTGCCAGGCATATCCTGGAGACATGAGGGTGAAGATTGGAGTAAATTGATCTGGCCATATTGGTCACCTGCTCACCAGGGGGCCGAAATCTGGCAAAGTGGATATTATCACCATACAGTGACTCCTTCATTGACCTCAACTACATGGTCTACATATTCTGGTATGATTCCACCCACAGCAAATTCAACGGCATTGTTAAAGCTGAGAACAGGAAACTTGTCATCAATGGAAAGCCTATCTCTATCTTCCAGGAATGAGATTCTGCCAGCATAAATAGGGTGATGCTGGTGCTGAGTATGTTGTGGAGCCACTGGAGTCTTTACCATCATGGAGAAGGCTGGGGCTCATTTGAAAGGTGGGGCCAAGAGGGTCATCAATCTCTGCCAACTTCTGCTGATGCCTCTTTATTTGTGATGATTGTGAACCCTAAGTATGACAACTCCCTCAAGATTATCAGCAATGGCTCCTGCACTGCCAACTGCTTGGCCCCCTGGCCAAGGTCATCCATGACAACTTTGGCAGCATGGAGGAACCCATGACCAGAGTCTGTGCCATTACTGCCACTCAGAAGACGTGGATAGCCTCTCTGGGCCGCTGTGGCCTGATGGCCAAGGAGCTTCCCAGAACATCATCCCTGCTTCTACCTGAGCCACAAAGGCTGTAGCAAGATCATTCCTGAGCTGAAGTGGGAAGTTCACTGGCATGGCCTTCTGTGTCCCCACCCTCAAGATGTCAGTCAAGGATCTGACCTGCTGCCTGGAGAAGGCTACCAAATACAAAAACATCAAGAAGGTGCTGAAGAAGGCATCAGAGGGCCCCCTCAAGGGCACCCTGGACTATGCTGAAGACCAGGTTGTCTCCTGCAACTTTAACAATGACACTTGCTCTTCCACTTTAAATGATGGAGCTGGTTTTGCTCTCAGTGACCACTTTGTCAAGCTTATTGCCTGGCATGATAATGAATCTGGCTACAGCAACAGGGTAGTAGACCAGTTCCCTGAACCACCAACCCCAGCAAGAGAAAGAGGAAGAGAGAGTTCCTCAGCTGTCCCAACTTGTTCCCCAACACACTGAGAATCTCCCAACCTCTACATAGTTTCCATCCCAGAACATTTGAAGAAAGGGAGGGGTTTGGGAAACCCTATATTGTCAGGTAAATAAAATATATTGTACTCAGCCCCCTAAAATAATATGAATATAAGGATGGCTAGATAGAGAGTTATGTGGTAAATAAGTAGAGTAAGTTGTTAATGCTTATAATCAGGTCATAGGTATAAGGGTGTTCTGTGAAAAATTATTCAAATTTTTTTACATGTTGGAAATTTTCATAATAAAATACTGGAAATAATCACCGTTGGCACTCCTCTTGCAGTGTTCTTGAGGCAAACTTTGATCGACATGGGGTGAAAATCCTATTTATCCAATATTTATTGAGTACCTACCTTGACAAAATTTGGTGCTGGGTATGAGATTTTGTTGCAATGCCATGCTTAGTAGTCCTCCTCTTAGAGTAGTCCTCTACTCTTACATACAAGTAGTGGAGCAGCTCTCACATCTCCCTTTAACTCCAATTCCAGCAGGAAGAATACAGGCAGATGTATCCCAACACTCTAGGATTCATGGATTGATGTATTTAGGCCTCCTTCCCTTCCCCCCTCCGTCCCTCCGTCCCTCCGTCCCTCCATCCATCCATCAGTGTGCACTTTATTTCTCTGTTTGGTGTGAAGCATTGAAATAGTGTTTAAGACACAGTTCTACAATCAAGAAGCTTAAAGTGTAATGGGGATCTCAGCATGAAGTCACTATTCCTGCAAGTTCTACTCTGACCTTGTTTATTCATACTTTCAGACAAAAATCACTTCAAAATGAGGGATGTGATGTAAGATAAATGAAAATATACTTGTGTGCATCTGGAAAACTTCAAAAGTAGCATTTTTTAAAATTTTCCTGGTAATTTCTAAAGCCACAAAATATTCCAGTCACAAATAAAAAACCAAGGCTTTCCTGTGGGAAACTTTAGAGAAAACCTAACAAAACTTTCCCCAATTGGAGTAAACCATTAAATTTAAAAGCATTTTAGTAGCATATAAAACCAAACCTAGTTCTCTGAAAATCATGGGGCCAAATCAAATGCTAAGATTTAAAAAGTCCCAACTGAATGCATCTCACCCAGGTCCTGCCAAGGGAGTTACTGCTCCCTCCAGAGCTGTCTCCTTTTTTTATTGGTTTTAATTAAGTTTTACAGAATAAATTAGTTCACCATATTTGAATTACATTTGCACACAGAGATGAAAAATTCTTCTTTCTCCCTTCCAAATCAGGGCTTTACTGTGGAAAAAGCAATCTGTGTGATGCAACCACCATTGAAGCTCCAGTCAATAAAAAATGTCCAATGAAGTGGGAAGGAGAGGAAATGGGAAAAAGAACCAAAGAGGAGGAAGCAAAAGCAGAGGAAGCAAATGGAGAACAGAGAAGAAAAAAGCTAGGGAAAGTAGATGAAGCCACAGGCAGCCAACGACTTGATACTCTTAAGAGCTGAATGCCAAAATCTTACTGTGAGATGCTAAATACATCTCTGGTTCCTTCTGCCAGTAAACTGCTAGTTGAAAGTCTTCATATCCCATTGTTTTCCATCAGAAATAAGAGTGCCAGATACTCTGTGATCCTAAGAATCAGTGATCCAGATCCCAGGTTCTTGGCTTTTTAAATAATTTGTTTATTTCAGAGAGGTGGCCTGGTGGTGTGGGGAGGGGCAGAGGGAGAGGAAGAGAGACTCTCAGGAAGACTCCATCCGGAGCCCAGAGCCTGACACTGGGCTCAATTTCAGGACCTGAGATCATAATTTGAACCGAAATCAAAAGCTGGATGCTCAAATGACTGAGTCACTCAGGCATCCCTAATGACTTTTTAGGATCATCTACAACAGGAAAAATATTTCTCTCACCTATTTCTGTTTTGGTACTAGAATTCCTAGGAGTTTTTCTTTACCTGCTTTTGCCTTAGTTTAAGCATATAATGAAAAACAAAGAAAGAAACAAAAGCCCATGTTAGACTAAAGAGTGAGCTTGAAACTTAGAGTGGTAGGTCCTTCCAAAGATGGTGCTTATCTTTCTCTGTTTTTATTTTCCATCTTGAGAATTAGAATGACTATGATGTGGGTTGAAGTGATTTGGCTGATTATATATATACATTTCTGAAAGTATTATAAGATTTTATTCATTGGGATATTTGAGCTACATGGTACATTATGGAAGTGGGAAATGAAGAGAGTATTGGGTATTCCTGGAAACAGACTCTGAGACGAAGATTAGCTAGCAGTGAATTATGAAATGCTTATGGGATTGACACCTGCATAAGCAAATGGAAGGAAGCAGGATTGGGCTTAGAGTGTGATGGAGTCTCAAAGCAGGTCTTAGCTAACTCATGGGGCTCTGAAGCTGGGACAACCTTCCATAGTTGTTCCTTTAGGCAATAAGAGGTTAGGCCCTTATACTTCTGTATTGACCAGTCAGTGGATGCAAGCAGCTCCATGAGACAACATACTATTTGGTGGGAGCTCTCTTTAGCAGAAGGACCTCTGAAGAGGGCCAGCAGCTGAGACAGTGGTCACCAGCAGCATTCCCAGCAATTGTGGTAATAAATCATGCCTTCCTGGAGGGAGATTACAGCATCCATTATAAGGGACATTTTTTTCCCTTTTCCTTCTCTTCTGTGTCTCTTAATATATGTCTCCTAATATATGGCAGCCATAATCCCACATGGTTCTTTAGGTCTCTCCATAGGCATGTGGTTAGCTTAGGCTACTCCTTCTCAGGTTTTTGTTTTGTTTTGTTTTGTTTTCTGTTTTCAGAACAGTTGGTTCCCTGAGCAGCTTGGTTCCCTGAGCAGCTAAAGCTGTGGCTTAAATTTTCCTACCAGCTTATCTTTCACCTTTGGTTTGAAATTGGAAAGACTGATGTGCCTCAATGGAGAAATTCCACTGACTCAGATTGCTGGGTTGGAGAGGGGCAAAGCCTGACCCATCAGTGAGAAATGTACAGGTACAGGATTGGTTTCTGCTAATTTCTCTGATCTGTTTGCTGGTGCAGAAATGGATGGTGGTTGTTTTTCTGTTTCTTGCTCGTAAGGATTGTTAATATGAGTTTCAAGTCAATCCACTGGTGGATCTATATATTTTCCTTGGAGAGCTTAAGAAGGGCTCACTAAATAATATTCCTTTCCACCCATCAATCTGTGTTAGGAAGATGTATGACTGGTATCTAAGGTGCTGTCAGTGTGTTATTTTCCATGTTCCTCTCACATGTCAAATATAAAAATACAGCCTGTCAGTGTAAATGTGATATGGGGCATTGTTCAGAGAGACTGTGAAAAATCCTGCAGTGCTCCTGATTCATCATTTCAACAGCCTAATCATTTCATAGCCCAGTCTAAACAAAACAGTTAAGGGCATTCTGACTTAGGGGTACTGAATCAGGGTTGATTCAGAAAGGACTGAGAGATCCCATGAGAAAAAACACTTTGGAGAAGATAAGAGAAGTCTTGTCTTTGTCCTCAAGTTAATAGTTACTGATCTTTTTTGGAAGGTTGTTTATCAGTTAATTATTCTCCACCACACCCTGCACCCTGACATTTTGCCAAAGTGGCCAGGAGGCCTCGTTAAATCAGAATTTCTACTTTCAGCTCACCTGTCACAGCTAAAGGCTCCCTCAAATGCATTGACATCGATTAATATTTAATGATTGAATAGTAGAAATATTGGCTCAGCACTTTTTACTTTTTCTTTCTTTAAATTAAAAAAAAAAAAAACCTTTTAGAATGGACTCTGCTTCATGTGCACTCAGCTCTAGATTTCTACAATGTGAAATTTATGTGGGTGTCAAGAAGGGTAAAAGACCATTGCCCTTGTAGAAGGCAATATGTGTCCTAGGAAAAGGCTAGCCTGTGATGGAAAGAGAGAACTAACATTTAATTAGCACTCACTCTGTCAGGCCCTATGTGGATTACATAATTCATATGTGAATTCCATAATTCATCTCTACTAGTCACAATACATCTACAAAGGAGGTAGGTATCTTTATTTCATTTACAAATGAGGAAACTGCTTTAAAGAAGTTAGGAAACTTGTCTGAGGTCCCATACTCAAATGGCAGCATCAGTATTTGAATCTTCCATTGTTCGGCCACATGGTCCATACTCTTTCCAAACACATGTTGCCTCCCTGGATCAGGAAGCCCGAGCCCCGCTGAGCCAGTGCCTTATTTGACTCCAGCAATCATTTCCTGTCTTTGTGTCTCCACTTTCCCATCGGTGAACTAGGCTATAAAGGAGATCTTGAGTTCTAGTTTGTGTTCTTTTAAGACATTGAGATGGTTTTATATCAAGTTAGCTCTCAGTTTCTATGAGCAGTACCTTACAGATAATTTTTTATGGCTCGCAGATGGAAAAGGAGACTAAGAAACTTTTCCTTCCAGGGCCAGTAATAACATATAGAATCATGCTTTAAAATACCTTTAAAATATGGGTGGTGTGCATTTTTAGGGCAATTGATTATCATATTAATGACAATGGAGAAGAGGCATGTTCAGGTAGAAATAGAGTAGGCTTTGGATGGGACAGGTAAGTTAAATTCTGCTTCTGGTTCTCATTAGCTCTGAAACTGGGACAAGCTTTGTAACTCCTACAAGACTTGGTTTCCTTATAAATAAAGTAGGGACAGTAATAACTACTTCACAGAATTTTTGTGAAGAAGGGAAGACGTAATATTTTTATGGGGCCTTGAATGGTGTTTTGGCATATAGTGGGCACTTGTTAAATAAAAGATTGGTATTATTGATATTAAAAAGGAAGGGTCAGTCATTATCAATCTTCATACCAGGTTAATTCAATTTTGTCATTTGTTGACAGAGAGCAACTAGTCACATGCCTAAAGGGAACAATATAGATGAAGACACAAAGTCATTTTGATAACTTGACATCCTAGGTATAGTGAGGTTCGTGAGTAGTGGGTTTCAGTAAGCATAGAAGAGAAACTTAATTCAGGTCTGGGGATCAGAAGAGGCCTCCTGAAGGAGATACCTGCCCTGAGTTTTAAGGCATATAGGTTTTCCAGGAAATGTGGGTTTCTGGCTGTCCCACAAAGTGTTCTCTCCTCTGTAGAACTAGAGATACAGCTTTGCATATGGTACCCAGTTTGAGACAATGTTATCCAGCCTCCTTTGTAGCTTGGCTGCGGACTTTTGACTAAGATCACTGTATGTACCATATGCATCCATTGCTTAGAAGAAGTGGTGTATTCACCCACCTGTGTCTGAACATTTTGGTTGTTACAAATGTGACAAGGCTTTTCAAATTGTGTACTTTAAATATGTGCAGTTTGATGTATATAGCGTATACGTCAATAAAGTATAAACCAAACAACTAGGGGAAAAAAGAAAATAGCTTGCTCTTTAGTGTTTTTTTTTTCCTTCCTGTGGGCTGAACTACAGATGTGGTAGTGGCTCATATTTGAAAATGCAGACAGAGACAACATCCTAAGAGATGTCAGAGCAACAAGATAGTAGGCATCTGGGCCATGCTTGCGTTATGGCACAGAGCCACCAGGTCAGCTGGGAACTATGCTTTGGATCGGCAGATGAAGGAGATACTGCCATCTATATTATTGAAGCCATGTGTTTGGGGGTATTTTTGTTGTAGTAGCATAGTCTCTACCCTAACTATACTACATCAGGTAACAACACCAACAAAATCACTTAGTATTTCTCAAAGGTTTGTCCATGTGCCATCTTCATTAGAATGACCTGGGCTGCATATTAAAATGTAAATTTCAGGGGCGCTTGGGTGGCTCAGCCAGTTAAGAGGCTGCCTTTGGCTCAGGTTATGATCCCAGAATCCTAGGATCAAGCCCTGCATCAGGCTCCCTGCTCAGTGGGGAGCCGGCTTCTCCCACTCCCACTGCTGCTCCATCTGCTTGTGCTCTCTCTCTCTGTCATATAAATGAATAAAATATTTTAAAAAATAAATAAAATGCAAATTTCAGGCATCATAAAGCCAAATTCTTGAGTGGTAGCAATGCACGGAAACCGCATTTTAAACATGCTCTGCGGTGATGCCTGTATGAACCAAAGATACAATTATCCTGGATTATTAGCTTCCTGCTTTTTTTAGGGCCTATGGAAAATCTTCCAAGACAGTAGATACGCATTGACCTTTCAGTATTTGTGAGTAAGGTTATATTATAAGAAGTCATGAGAATAAAATCAGGAGAATTTTTCTAGTTATGCTTAGAAATTTGTGTTGGAATCATTGTTTATACTCTTTTAGCTTTGCTATTTCAAACTCTGATCTGTGGATAGCAGCCTCAACATCATATTGGACCTTTTTAGAAATGCAAACTCTCTGGCCCCAACCCAGACTTAATGAATCTCCATCTTAGCAATATCAATGGGTGATTCATGTGTATATTAAAGTTTGAAAAGGAGAACTTTGTAATCCCCTTCCTTGGAAATAAGTCTCTGAATGAGGCTGACCTTTATACAAGTGACACCCATAGTTAAGAATTCAATGGGCAACCTCCCAAATGGTACAGACAGTTTTCAAAGTCAATGGGTATACACTTGACCACTTGACTCAGAAATGGAATTTCTGAATCATATGGTAGTTTATTTCTTATTTTCTAAGGAAAATAAGTGGTTTTTCCATAGTGGTTAAACTGACTTATGTTACCACCAGTAGTTCACAAGAAGTCCCTTTTCTCTACAACCTTTCCAGCAGTTATTTTGTCTTGTTTTTGTTTTTGTTTTGATAGAAGTTATTCTACAGTTTGGAGGTGATATCTCATTGTGGTTTTGATTTGCTTTTCTCTGATGATTAGCGAGATTAAGCACTTTTTGCATGTATCTGTTGGCCATTTATATATTGGAAAAATATCTGTTCGAGTTCTTTGTCCATTTGTCAAATTAATTGAATTATTTGATCTTTTTGTTATTGAGTTGTATGAGCTCCTTGTGTATTTTGAGTATTAACTGTTGACTGGATATTTGCTTTGTAAATATTTAATTTCATTCCTTAGGTTGCCTTCTTGTTTTGTTGATTGTTTCTTTTTCTGTGTAGAAGTTTTTTAGTTTGATTTGATTCCGCTTGTTTATTTTTGCATTTGTTGTTTGTGCTTTTGGTGTCATATCCAAAAAATTTATTGCCGAGACCGATGTCAAAGAGCTTTTCCTTATGTTTTCTTCTAGGAATTTTAAGTCTTATGTTTTAGTCATTAATCGATTTTGAGTTAATCTTGGTGAGTAGTGTAAGATAAGGGCTCAATTTCTTTTCTTTTCTTTTTTTTGCATGTGAATATTCTATTTTCTTAGTATACCATTTATTGAAGAAACTATTTTTCCCTCTTGAAAAAAAATGTGCTTCCCTTTTCAAATATTATTTGACTGTATATGCATGGATTTATTTCTGGACTCTTGGTTCTATTCCATTTGTCTATGTGTCTTCTTTTATGCCAGTACCATACTGTTTTAATTGTTATAACTTTGTAACAGTGGTCGAAATCAGGATGTGTGATGCATGCAGCTTTATTCTTCTTTCTCAAGATTGCTTTGGTTATTTAGGGTCTTTCATGATTCCATATGAACTTTAAGTTTTTTTAAAATTTCTGTAAAAAAACAAAACTATTGAAGTCCTTTTTTTTTTTTTTTTAAGATTTTTATTTATTTATTCGACAGAGATCACAAGTAGGCAGAGAGGCAGGCAGAGAGAGAGGAAGGGAAGCAGGTTCCCCGCCGAGCAGAGAGCCTGATGTGGGGCTCGATCCCAGGACCCTGAGATCATGACCTGAGCCGAAGGCAGAGGCTTTAACCCACTGAGCCACCCAGGCGCCCCCAAAACTATTGAAGTCTTGATAGGAATTGCACTGAATCTATAGATGGCTTTGGGTGGTATGGACATTTAAGAATATTCATTCTTCTGATTCCTGAGTATGGGAAATTTTTTTTTCTTTATTTTTGTCTTCTTTAATTTCTTCCACTAATGTCTTATAGTCTTCAGTGTACAGATTTTTCATCTTTTTGGTTAAATTTATTCTTAGGTATTTTATTGCTTTTGATGCTATTGTAAATGACATTGCATTCTTTATTTCTTTTTTGGAAATCTTGTTAGTATACAGAAATACAGCATATTTTTGTATGCTGATTGTGTATTCTGTAACTTTCCTGAATTTTTAAATTAGTTCTAAAGTTTTTTTTGTAAAGTCTGTAGGATTTTCAATATATAAGATCTGCATCATCTGCAAACATATAATTTTACTTCTTCCTTGTTCATTTGGATGCCTTTTATTTCTTTTTCTTGACGGATTGCTGTGGCTACAATTTCTTTCTTTCCTTTTTTTTTTTTTTTTTTTTTAAAGACTTTTATTTATTTATTTGAAAGAGAGAGGGGGAACAGGAGAGGGAGAAGTAGGGAGCTTCTCCCTGCACAGCTGGGGACCCAGTGTGGGGCTTGATCCTAGGATCCAGGGATCATGAGCCAAAGGCTGATGCTTAACTGACTGAGCCATCCAGGCCCCCTCTGGCTAGGATTTCTAATACTATAAATAGTATTAGTTAAATAAGAGAACTAAGGGTGGCACCCTTGTCTTGTTCTTGGTATTGAAAAGCTTTCAATGTTTCACCAATGAATATGATGTTAACTGTGGGCTTCAGTCTTCCGTACCCAATTTTGTTCACAGTGTTTATCATGAAATTATGTTGAATTTTGTCAAATACTTTTTCTGCATCTATTGAGATGATCATATAATTTTAATCTTTCATAATACTAATGTGGTGTATCACATTTATTGATTCACATATGTTGATGCAACCTTGCATCCTAGGGATCCCACTTGATCAAAGTGTGTAATATTTTCAATGTGCTGTCGAATTTGGTTTACTAATATTTTGCTGGGAATATTTGCAACTATATTCATCAAGAATATTAGCCTGTAATTTTCTTATAGTTTCGTTATTGGCTGTGTTTTCAGGACAATGCTATCCTCATAAAAATGACTTTGAGAGTTTTTCTTCTTCAGTTTTAGAGAAGGATTCAGAAAGGATTGGTTTTAATTCTCTTTTAAATGTTTGGTAGAATTGACCAGTGAAACCATCCAGTTCTGAACATTTCTTTGGGAGGATTTTTTTTTTAAATTACTAATTCCATCTCTTTACTCCTTTTTGGTCTGTTCAGATTTTCTATTTCTTCATGTTTCAGACTTTGTGTTTGTAAGTTTCCAAGTATTTATCCAAGTATTTTTAGGTTGTCCAATTTGTAGGCATATGATTTTTCCTAGTAGTCTCTTATGATCCTTTGTATTTATGTGGTGTTATTTATAATGTCTTCTATGTCATTTATAATTTTATTCATCTTAGTCTTTTTTCTCTTAGTTTAGTTAAAGGTTTTTCAATGTTGTTTATCTTTTCAAAGGACCAACTCTTAGTTTTGTTTATCTTTTCTATTGCTTTCCTATTCTCTATTTATTTCTGCTCTCATCCTTATTATTTCTTTCCTTCTGCTAAATTTGTTAGCTTGTTCTTTTTCTAATCCCTTGTGGCATAATGGTAGGTTGTTTCTTTGAGATCTTTCTTTTCTCTTAGTTTACGTGTTTATAGCTGTAAGATTTCCTCTTGAAACTGCTTTTGCTGCATCCTATAAGTTTTAGTACGTTATGTCTCCCTTGTGTTTTATATCAAGATATTTTTTCATTTTCCCTTTGATTTATTCTTTGATCTTTTTGTTATTAAAGATAACAGTGTTTAATTTCCACATATTTGTGATTTTCCAGTTTTCTCCTGGTATTGATTCTAGATTCATATCCTTATGGTCAAAAGGTATTCTTGATTCTATGGAGTGATGTTTTGTGGCTAACATATGATCTCGTCTAGGAAATGTTCCATTTCATGTGCACTTTAGAAAAGTCCACCTGTTTTTTCAATTGGACAATTTTAATTGCATTTTTCCATTGATATTTAGAATTAGTCTTGCATGTTTCCTGTGCTTATGACAAACAAAATGTGAACAACACTATAATGTGTCAATGGATATTTCAAGTACAAACATTAATTTTCTGCTTCCTTCCCTTATCTTAGGAATAAATATTCATTAAGGGTCCTTTAAACAGGTAACTGGGTGGTTTATCCACAATTGCTTTGACTGTATTCAATTGTTTGATTTCTTGAAGGGGACTAAAAGTCCCTAAAGGATGCCTTGACTTTTAAACCAGTCAGGGGCTGATTTGGCTTATTATTCACTGGGGATGAGGTTTGTATGTTTGGGGAAAGGTTATTGAGATTCTCTCTTCCCATTGTTGAGGGTTGCTGATATCAGAGGATTAATTTAGAAGTCCTGTTTAGGTTGAGGTGGAGAATAACAGGTCAATATGAATTAGTCAATTGTTAATGATAATAATAGCAATTTATACAACTATAACCATAGTATTAACACAATACATTATTTATTAAATATTTTCTATGAGTCTTACATATATTACCCCATTAAATTATCCAAAAAATTATGATAGATTACGAAATTGAGGCTTAGAAAAACTAAGTGAGGGGAAGTGACGTAGAGGCGGTGCGGCCTGAACAGTGCTCTCGGGATGCGGGCTGGCATGTCGGCTCTGACGCGCCTGGCGCCTTTCCTTCGCTCTGGAGGCGGGTTGTTCAGAGGCCCTGGCTCGCGGGAGGCTGGAGGCAGTGGAGTTCGTCATGCCGGTGGTGGTGTGCATATCGAGCCGCGGTATAGACAGTTTCCCCAGCTCACCAAGTCCCAGGTGATCCAGGCCGAGATATTCAGTGGGACCATGTGGTTCTGGATTCTCTGGCGTTTTTGGCATGACTCAGATGCTGTGCTGGGTCACTTTGCATATCCAGATCCTTCCCAGATCCTTCACTTTGCATATCCAGATGAAGAACTGGGTATCCTCCCTGATGATGAAGACTGAGCTCTCTGCAAACAGGAGCCAGGTGAGAATTCCAACCGTTTATGGACATCATATTGTACATGAAAGTTGTAAAATTAAAGTGTTTGGGTCAACAGTAAAAAAAAAAAAGAAAAGAAAAGAAAAACTAAGTGATTTGTCCAGGATTATATAGCTAGGTGAGTGGAGTCGTTGGTTCTTGACTTCAGATTCATTAGATTCCACTGAAAACAGATTCTGAGGTACAAAGCCAACAAAAGACAGCTAATTAAGATGTGGGAAGAAATTAAATAGCAAGATATATGGTCATATGAATGAAATCTGAAGATACAGGCTAATTTTCATTTGATGGACATTCATGGGAGTTTGGTTCCCCAGGGTCCATTTCTCCTTACCAGTACCTTGGTTTTTGTGGGACGTTTACCTCTTTCCTTCAGGGTTCCATATGGTGGAATCCTAATCAGGACCCTCGCTCCCACTGATAAAAGGACTAAGCTTGTGATCTAAAGCCTACTGGACACTCACTCCCTGAAGTTTGAATCTTGAACAGAGTAACAAACAGAAAGTACATGACCAGAAGTTAATAACCTGGAGGGCAGCTAGACTCTTCCTTCTGTGAGTTCATTCCTTTAATTTTTACAGTTTTTGATTCCACATTTTCACTTCTGTGAGTTCATTCCTTTAATTTTTACAGTCTTTGATTCCACATTTTCAGGTTGCCATTTCTCTTGTCTCTTTAAATTTGGTCTCCAACTTACCTGTCAGCTTTCTTATTTCCTAGAATATTTTCAACATATTTCCTCTGGCTTAAATCAGCCAAAGTGCAATTGATTGATTGCAACCAAAGAATGCTGATTGTTAATGATAATAATAACAATTTATACAACTATAACCATAGTATTAACACAATACATTATTTATTAAATATTTTCTATGAGTCTTACATATATTACCCCATTAAATTATCCAAAAAATTATGATATATTAGGAAATTGAGGCTTAGAAAAACTAAGTGATTTGTCCAGGATTATATAGCTAGGTGAGTGGAGTCGTTGGTTCTTGACTTCAGATTCATTAGATTCCACTGAAAACAGATTTTGAGGTACAAAGCCAGCATAAGATTGCCACATCTTATGCCCTCATGCATAGGCCAGGAATATTTAAGATCTGGTTGAGAGACATAGAACTGATACTTCTGCACAATACTGAAAAATAATTATTAAAATATTATTACTTTATAAACAAAAAGTAAAAGTAAATTAATTTCTAGGGAATTAGGCATGACCTTTTGGAAGGAGGGCCCAAGATGAAGCCAGGGACCATCAGTCTGAATAACAGAACTTTTCTACCTATTATTTGATGGCACAGTCTTTAATTCAGTACATATGTACTTAAAATTTCATGCTAAGTAAAATTTCATTTAAAAAAATATCAAAGCAAACACTTAGAAGACATTTCAGTGATCTGCAGGGACTTGAGCATCAAAATAATAAAAATGGAATTTCTGACATGGGTTCTCATTATGTACTCTTTCTTCTACTTGAAGACCTGGACAAGAAGTTCAGTCTTTAAAATAGTGAATATAGTTAGAGAGTCAGAATATCACGCAGTGGGGGAGAGGAGAACTTTCCTATTAGGTAGCAGAGTCATTATAGGTAAAATGGGGGGGAAGGACTACTGGACTCTGGCAGTTAATACTAGAAGCTATACCTTCCAATGAGTATGTCAGCTGAGGTATAAGATGGGTATTCAGTTTACACCCAAGTTCCCAAAGAAAGGAATTGAGGAAAATTCACATTTTTTTTGTCTATTGGGGAAAAATTGATCAAGAACTTTCCTTGCTGATGGAAAAATAAACAGAAAAGCAAAATAAACTATGGGGAAATATTGATAACCATGCTTCACAAGGGAAGAGAGCATTAGTCTAAAGACTTAGAAGAGGAGCATACCTCAGAGGATGATTTGTTATAGTGAACAGAAGAGAATTTTAGAAAATTTGATCATCAGTAGTGGAATTCAAGACATCTTGTCCCCATGAAACAGTATTAGAAAGTCATAATGAGAGACATTGGATAAGATAAAAATGAAGATTTCTGAGTGAAGAAAGGATTTTTAGAACATTAAAAACTAAACTGTAGGATAAAATTGAATAGCAGTAAAGAATAATATGGCACTGATACAAAAATGGACACATAGATTAGTGGAACAAAATGGAGAGCCCAGAAATAAACCTACAGTTATATGTCAATTAATCTATGACAAAGAAGGCAATAATTTAAAATGGATAAAAGACAGTTTCTTCAGTAAATGGTTTGGGAATACTGCACAGGTACATGTAAAAGAATGAAACTCAAAATGGATGAAAGACCTAAATGTGGCACTTGAAACCATAAAAATCCTAGGAGAGAACACAGGCAGTAATTTCTCTGATATTGGTCATAGCAACATTTTTCCACGTATTTTTCTAAGGCAAGGGAGATAAAAGCAAAAACAAACTATTGGGACTACATCAAAATTAAAAACTTTGCAAAGCAAAGGAAACCATTAACAAAACAAAAAGACAACCTACTAATGGGAGAAGATATTTGCAAATGCTATGTCCAATAAGGGTTAATATCCACACTGTATAAAGAACTCATACAACTCAACACCAAAAATATCAATCTGGTTAAAAAATAAGCAGAGGACCTGAATAGACATTTTCCCAAAGAAGAAATACAGATGGCAGATACATGAAAAGATACTCAATGTCACTAATCATCAGGGAAATGCAAATTAAAAGCACAGGAGATAGTCACTTTATACTTGTTACAATGGCTAAAATCAAAAAGACAAGAACTAACAAGTGTTAACAAAGATGTGGAGAAAAAAGAACTTGTACAGTTTTGAGAATGTAAATTGGTATAGCCACTGTGGAAAATAGAATGGAATTAAAATTAAAATAGAAAAAAATTTTAAAATAGAAATACCATATGATCCAGTAATTTGACTATTGAGTGTTTAGCCAAAGAAAATGAAAACACTAATTTGAGGGGTACCTGGTGGCTCAGTTGGTTAAGTAAGCTTCTGCCATCAGCTCAGGTCATGATCTCAGGGTTCTGGGATCCAGCCCTGCATGAGGCTACCTGCTCATCAGAGAGTCTGTTTCTTCCTCTACCTCTGTGCCTTCCTCCTGCCCATTCTCTCTCAATCCTCTCTCAAATAAATATACAAAATCTTAAAAAGAAAAAAAACAAAAAACCCAAACCCACTAATCTGGAAAGATACATCCACCCCTATGTTTATTGCAGCATTACAATAGTCTAGATATGGAAACAACCTGAGTGTCCATCAATAGACGAATGCTTAAGAAAGATGTGGTATAGGGACGCCTAGGTGGCTCAGTTGGTTAAGCAACTGCCTTCAGCTCAGGTCATGATCCCAGCGTCCTGGGATCGAGTCCCACATCGGGCTCCTTGCTCGGCAGGGAGCCTGCTTCTCCCTCTGCCTTTGCCTGCCATTCTGTCTGCCTGTGCTCGCTCGCTCTCCCTCTCCCTCTCTCTCTGATGAATACATAAAATCTTTAAAAAAAAAAAAAAAAGAAAGATGCGGTATATGTGTGTGTATGCATGTGCATGTGCGCGCGCTCGCACAGACACACAGACACACAGACACACACACACACACACACAATGGAGTATTACTCAACCATAAAAAAGCATGAGACCTTGCCATTTGAGACAACTTGAATGAACCTAGAAGGCATGCTAAGTGAAATAAGTCTGACTGAGAAAGACAATACCATGATTCCACTCATAAGTGGAAAATAAAACAAATGATCAAAAAGCAGAATCAGACTTATAAATACAGAGAACAAACAGATGGTTGTGAGGGGGGTAGTGGAAGGGATGGGCAGCATGCATGAAGGGGAGTGGGAGGCATAGGCATCCAGTTATGGAACGAGTAAGTCATAGTAAGAAAATTACAGCATAAGGAATATAGTCAATGATATTGTAAAAGCAATGCTTTGGGACAGATGTGAGCTATACTTGCGGTGGTGGGTGAACATAGGCTAATGTATAAGTTTCTCATATCATTATGTTGAACACCTGAAACTGATGTAACATTGTATCAACTATACCAAAAAAAAAAAGAATAGCTTAGACATTATAGAAAATGACATCAGTGACTCATTGAGCAAGCTCTAGAACTCTTAGAAAATGCAGAGGAAAAAGGATTAAAATGATGAAAATGATGAAGGAGAAGGTTGTGACTCTATAAAGCAGAGACTGCAGATGAAACTGAACAACATTAGGTGTTAAAGAGGAGGGAACAAGCACAACTGGAGATGAAGCAGTAAAAACAAAACAAAGCAAAACAAAACAAAAAAACATATGTTAAGTAAAAAGCAGCTTTTCCCAGTACTCTGAAGACAGGTATCAAGAATAGGAGGATTCATGGTATGCTGGACAGAATCAAAGAAAAGAGAACCACACTTGAACATGACTGGCCAAAATGTTTGAATTAGAAGAATAAAAATAAATCCTACATTTGCCCAGGCAGAAAGAAAAATGTTGCCTACAAAGATTGACCTTAACCTTTCTGTAATAGCAAATGTCAGAATTTGAGAAAAATCTTAGTGCTTTTCGATGGATAGTTTGTAACTCAAGAATTTTAAAAGCATCCTGACTGTCTTTCACATGTGACAGCCACAGAAAGACCTTCACCATTATTCAAAGGCTCGGAAAGTGCTCATTGATGTGATCCTTCTATTTAAAAATATCATTTAAAAATATACTAAAACCATGCAGGAGATTAAAAAAAAAAAGGAAAATGAGCAAGAAGAGGAGTTCTAGACATTGTGTAGATTAAGTCACACTTTGCATTCTAAAATCAGTAATAAATTGGATTTTGTAAATCGAAGCCTGAAGGCATTACGGGGCTTAGCTTAGCCTTGCGGCATTCCTCTCTGCACTCTTGCTTTTTCCACTTTCTTGGCAGCAGATGTAACTTGTGAGCTGTATTGTTTAGTCGGCTGTACTCCCTTTCAGGTGAAACCATTACGGTATTCACGATATTCTCCTCTACAAGTGCTTGTTGACAATGGATGACCTCTGAGCAACACTGGGTAAGAAAGCCCAGAAATTGGAAGGGGAGATGAACCATGAGAGACTATGGATTCTGAAAAACAACCTGAGGGTTTTGAAGGGGGCGGGGGAGAGGTTGGGGGAGCCAGGTGGTGGGTATTATGGAGGGCACGTATTGCGTGGAGCACTGGGTGTGGTGCATAAACAATGAATTCTGTTACGCTGAAAAGAAATAAAAACAAACAAACAAACAAACAAATAAATAAATAAATGAAAGAAAATTAAATTTAAAAAAATTAAAAAAAAAAAAAAGAAAGCCCAGAAAATGACTAAACAAAAGATTTGTCTTTGTTCTACACAAAAGTAAAGTGAATATCTATATTCTGGCCAGAAATCTTGAATGACAGTGTTCTTTATTTTTCAAACACATATTGAATGACTCTTTTTCTTGGGATTTATCTGGAAAAGATTGTAAACAACCCAGTGGAAAATTCTGTCACCACGGCCTTCTTCCCAGCTGTTCCTCACTTTAACTGTATAAAACATTTAAGTGTATTAAAACACTACAAGAAAAATGCAGCTAAATGTTAATAATAGCCAGCAAATTGTAGGATTTGAGGTGATTTCATGCTTTTTTTTTCCTTGCAGTTTGCTGTAAGATTTCACAAGGAAGCACATTTTACTGCTGTAATTAGGAGGGAATTGAATTTAAATACCACAATATTCAAAGGATATAAACAGGCATCTCACATAAGCAGACACCTGAGTGACCAGGAAACATGGAAAAATATTCTGCCTCGGAATTAATCAGGGAGATTCAAAATAAAACCTCAGTATGTATCTTCATACCTATCAGAATGGTCAATCATTTAAAAGTTTAGCCACACTTTTGGTGGTGAGGGTGTGGTATGGAACTCTTTTGCCCTACTGTGAAAATATAAATAAACACAAGCTTTTAGAGGTTAATGTGATGGCATCTAGGAAAGTTAACAATGTACATATCCAGCAATTACACTTTTAGTTTATTACAGCATTGCTTGTAATGACAAAAATGTGGATACAAAATCCATCAGAAGGAAAAAAAATGGATAAAAAAAATCTGTGGCATATTCTACATTGTAATTAAAATAATTGAACATGAGCTACAAAGAACACAATATGGAATAAGCCTGAAAAATATAATATCGAGAGAGGAAATGTAAGTCGCAAAGGAATATTTATAGCACAATCTCAATTTTATAGGTTTAAAAACATAAAACCCTTTTGTTTATGGATATAACATATATAATCAAATTATAAAAGTATACCAGGAAACAATAAATTCAAGGTGGTGGTTATCTTTGGGGAGGAGGGGAAAGGATGTAAAATTGGGGAGGGGACCCACAAGGGACATTGGCCATTCTGCAGTATTTTTTTCTTTCTTCTTAAGAAAACATAAAAATCTGAGGCATGAATATGAAGATGTTAATGTCTCGCAAAGCTGATGCAGTAGGTAGATACATTTTATTTATTGAAATAGTAGGTACAATTTTATTTGCTTGAAATAGAACATAGTAAGAAGAAAAATGAAATATTAATATTATTTTGTTTGTAATGTATCTTCTTATGAATATAAACATAAAGTCTATATTTATAATTTTAGTGTGCCACATGATCACAAGCAGATAAAATATTTATAACAAAAAGACAGGAAGTAAATAAAATAGAAATCAAATACTTGTTATATCTGGAGGATGGGGCTATGTATAGTTTTTAAATTATTTTATTTTATTTTTCTGTATTTTTAAAGTGTTCATTGAGATTATAGTGTTTTTATAGTTTAAAACATAAGATATTATAAAATTATGATAAAAATGTATGTTTGGATCCTGTGTAGGATCTTTAATGTCATGCCAGGTTTTTGCTTTATCCTGTGGACTACTGTTTTCCAAATGGTGACCCTTGAGATGTTAATTTGTGTTCCTGGGAAATACAAGAGTTCCAAGGTCAATAAGTTTAAAAAAAAATGATGTTTCTCGGGCTTCCTGCTTGAAGAAGCATAATGCACATTTATACAATAAAGTCTCTGAGAATTTCTGCAGTAAAACACAACAACAACAACAACAAAACCACCGCAGAACAAAAACTTAATATTTTTTCAACCCTGAGTCTCCTAAATACATATGATTATAGATCCTTTTATCAAGGAGTTTTTTTTTTTTTTTTTTTTTTTTTATCATTTGAGGGATAGTAGTTTTCAGGAGACACAGCTTACATACTAGCTTTTAATCACAAAGATATCCAAAACCTACCTGGGTGGCTCAGTTGGTTGAGCATCTGCCTTCAGCTTAGGTCATGATCTCAGCATTTTAGGATCCAGTCTGCGTAGGGCTCCCTGCTCAGCGGACTGCATGTTTCTCCTTCTCCCTCTGCTGCTCCGAGATTCTGCACATTGAAATTGGGCAAGATAGCTTGGAGGTGATGAAGACTGGAGTCAGAGAAGCCAAACTGCAGTAGATAATGTTCATTGTTGCGGTAGATAATGATGTTCATAATGCTATAAGGGTTTTAGTACATTACTGATGGCCTTAGCTAATCATCACTGCAACCAGGCTCCTAGCCCACAATAAACACTTATTTCCCACTTAACTAGGTCTACTGCGATTTGACTAAGCTGGCCTCACACTATAGGTTAGATCAAGATCAGTTTCACATTCCTCATTGTTCTTAAACAGGAGTTACCCAAGATATGTTCTCCCTAGGGCAAAATACAAGCCTATTTCAAGTCTTGTGTCACGCTAGCTCACATCCCACAGCAAATCCTGTGGGTGGCCAAATCCAGATCAAGAAGGCAGGGCATTGAATTCTGCTTACCAAGAGGCCAAAGCAAGGTTGGCTAAGGCCAACCTTAGCATCTGAGGGCTGAGGAAGTATATTCCTCCCAGGAAACGGGGAATTAGGGAAGGAAATGGATATTTGCTCAACAGGAATCTCATCTTGGCCCTGCCTGTTTCCAAAATGAAGAAACCACAACCATTTGCTAGGTAGTGGAGCTCTGAATATGTCTGAGGCCATGAAAGAGGCCAGGGTGGTTTCAGCATGGCACAGACCTAAAGACAGTACTGTGACATCAGACCCTTCCTATACCACATTTGTTCTCCAGGTATGATAACAAGTGAGTTAGACCATAATGTGTCTGAAAGTTACTGAGAAGAAAATTGCTAAGAAAGTTCAACAGGTCCATGAGCATTTAGCCCAAATCATTGTGCCTGGCACAGGTGACCAGATGTGTAAGATTGCTCTTCTTTCACATTCTACACGGCTTTCCTCTTTTAACATTAATTGATATTTAGTATTCAGAGACATGACAAAGTCTAGATCTCTGAGAATAATTTCAATCCCCAAGGGGAAAAGAGGAGTGAACTTGAATATTTTGAAATAACGTGGATTAAAATTGCAGGATCAAACAACCTATCGCACTTTTAGGTCCTTCACGGTTTTCTCAAAAATGGTTTGATGCTGTGTTCTACATTTAATACCCACAAAACACAAGATAAATATTTTTTTTTTCAGTTTCCATCGTCACATACTAATTCTGTAAATATGATACAACTTTCTACATGGAGGCACGACCTCTTTTTTGCTCAAAGAGTGACAATAAAATCAATTTTGAGGTTCTATTTTCTGGCCAGAAAGTTTCTTTAAGCACAGGGATCATGTCAAGCTGTGTTGCAGATGAAGCTGGAAAATGAAGAAATGACTAGAAGACAACCAAGAAGTGCCTGGCCTGTGGCCAAATTATGAAACCTGCAAAATGTGTCCATGGTACTTGGTTCTCATAAACATCCTTGTCCTTTCCTCACTGTAATAGTTCAGTGACCTCATGGTCCCTACTCTGATTCTACGGGCAGGGAATCTGAAACTCATTCCCATCATGGGATAAATGACTTATAAGGATTCCTGCTTTAAACATCAAAGTGAAAAATCTATAATAAGCAGAGAAGACCAGGAATGGCAAGTGGGAGAGCATTTTGGAGGGTGGGGATTCTTTCTGAACATACAGCTTACTATCAGGAAGGCACCAGATGTATTTCTACCCACAGGAATACATGTGGATATGACATGTGTAGTGCCTCAGTGAGCCTATAAAGAACACTCAATATGTAGTACTAAAAAAATAAAAAAGAAAGCATGCAAAAGATAAGATAGTCTAGACTTATGCTGTATCTCTTATATAGAGTCTGACATAAACTATATTTAAGAAAATATAACTCAAAATAAAAACAAAATATACAGAGTGGTAGAGATACAAAGCTTTGAGAGATGAGAGTATCAAGAAACTATTATTAATATTTAGTATTCATTTTTATATCTCATTATCACTTGTTGAGCCGCTATCTGAATGAATATTTGCCTAGAAATTCTTCTAAGTACCAGTCGCTGTGTTACCTAAGTTAGATGGTTCATTGATGTCCATTCAGCAAGCAGCTCCAGATTAGTAATTATCAATGATAATAATGATGATGATTATAGCATCATTTATACAAAGTGGTCTTGGGACCTATTATGTAATCTTGTTTTAGCATCATCTGGTCTCAGTCACTGACTAGAGGGATGAATTGTGGATGGTCACATTACCTTTAGGACTGAATTCTGTTCATTTATTTATTCAACAAGTAGTAGTGAGCATTTATTCTGTAAGTCTGTGCTAGGTGCTATGGGTAACACCAAGAGAACTACACAATCTTCTCACAGTGAAATTAAAATATAGTAGGATGTGTGTGTGTGTTTGTGTGTGTACACACGTATGCATATATGTAAAATTTAAATTCTATAAGGCAAATGTGTCCAAAATATTAAGACACTCAAAAAGGGAAGGGCATTTTGGTTGAAGTGTGTGGGGGAGGAAGAATAGGAGTGGAAGGGATTGAGGGATTTCATGCGCAAGGGAGTTTTGGGACTGGGGCTGGGGGTCTGGTAAGGCAGTACACATTAAGGCAGTGGTTCTAACAAAGAACTGGGAAAAAAGAGACATATTGGTCAAATGGTGAAGAGTCCCACTTGACCGTGTCCCAGGTTAGGTGTAGGGGAGGGGGAGGAGTAAATGTTGGGAAGATAAACTGGGGAGAGAGCACAGAAAGTTTCAAACTTCCAGAGAATAGGAATATTTATAAGATACTGGTGAGTCACAGGATCTTCTCTTTGAGGAGATGTTTGGCATGACATGACCTGTGCTTTGGGAGGATTACTCTGGCATCATGGATAAGATGATCTCGATTGGAAGGAAGGGAGAATGGCTTCAGGCAGGCCAAGTAGGAGACTGCTCTTCAGGTCCTGGGGTACGAAGGTCCTGAGTACCAGAGCACCCCCTTATCACTAAGAGGTACTCAGTGGAAAATGTAGCTGAACGGGGAGGTAGTTTTATAGACCCCAGTCACCGGGGGGGGGGGCAGCAAGGGTACTGCTTTTGATAAGCTCTAATGGTGTTGGCTCAATTTGGGCCTTTTAAACCACTGATAATAACAAGCCAGTGTTCCTTTCCAGTACAGAGTTTCTTAACTGAGCAGAACTGGGACAAGAGGGACAAAAAACCCAGATGAAATAGGATTCGAGAAATGGAAAAGGGAGATGTCACAAAGTTCAAGGCCATATTTTAAAACATTATTTTGAGCAAAAAAATAGATGGAGTTTAGAGTCATGAATCTAGAAATTATTTTGGCCCCTCCTGCCTCCTCAAAGTAGACAAAAACTCGTTTACTTGCATGTGAGCAAGGAAAAAGTATGCAATCTAATAAAGAGAATGAGGAACAGAATAAATTCCCCATGGCCCGGGAGGCACATGGAAAGACATGCCCACAAGACAGAGGAAAACTGAAACCCAGAATTTCAAAGTGAGCGAAAAGAAACCACGTAAATGGTAGAAGCTGTGACAATAAATTACATAATGGAAGAACTCAGAAGTGAGATGATTAAAGAAGATTTTAAGAGAGAGCTTATTCTCCATAAATGGAAGAAAAAAAAACAGAAATAAAATAATAAGATCATTTTGTAATGAAATTGAGCCCACAAAGAAAAAGAAACAGTAATGTGGTGAAAGAAATAGAATGCGTGAAAGAAAGAAAGGTATGAGGGGGAAAAAGCATTTAAAGAAAGCATCTGAGAGAAAGGGATGGTTCAGAAGAGTCAACATATGTCTAATACAGGGGTTTGTTCCCTCGAGTGAAGGACTGCAGGGTTTATGGATAAAATGTATGTGTCATGGACTTCATTGGGAAAATATGTCTCCATTTTCGCTAACCTCTAGCTGAATTTACTATGTTTCTTTAATTAGTATGCATATGCCAATATACAGTGGTATTAACAGTTACCTGTGACTTTGTCACCAAAATGAATCATAAATGTCATAATATCAAATTATACTTTTAAAAAATATTTCCAAATCTCATTTTCATTCATTACTTTTACAAACTTATAATGGCCTTTATACCTACCACTGTATCTAATTATTTAATATGATAAGTATTTTGAGAACTATATTTCAAAATGTTTTGAGAACTATATTTCAATACAATGAGTTTCCTTTGCTATTCTACATATTCCATTTTATACATTTCAAAATATTATTCTGGGGGTGCCTGGGTGACTCAGTGGGTTAAAGGGTCTGCCTTCGGCTCAGGTCTTGATTCCAGGGTCCTGGGATGGAGCCCAGCATCAGGCTCTCTGCTCAGCAGGGAGTCTGCTTCCCCCACCCCCTGCCTGCCTCTCTGCCTACTTGTGACCTCTGTCTGTCAAAAATAACAAAAACAAAACAAAACAAAAACCCCAAAACAAAAAGCCACCTTCAAAATATTTTTCTGAGAAAGGGTTCATCGGTTTACCAGACTGCTACAAATTTCCACGTTATAACAAATTTTATGATCTGTCTTATATAGTAGGAGTCGCTGAAAGGAAATTATAATTCAAAAAACTTTATTGAAATAAAACAGAATTTGAAATGACATATAGAGATGATTAGAAATTTCCCCATAATAGTCAACACTATCCTGTAAAGAAAAGTCATTTGGACATCCCAGTAAAAAGACCAATAGAGAGAAAATTAGATCGCCACCAGGATCTTTAAAAGCAACACTTTCATGACCAAGGAAAGTATAGTGACATATTTAAGAAAGTTAAGGAAAGAAAATGTGGGCCAGGATTCTCATGTTCAGCCAGACTGACCTTTAAGTATAAAAAGCCTCTGGTAAACTGATGTAAACTTGCAAGAACATGGAGAATACTGTTCTCATGTGCCTTTCCTAAGGAATCTACCAGACCACAATGAAATAAGAATGGAATTTAAGAGGAAGCATTTTCAAACTTTTATAGCATTTTGACATTGCTAAGACATCCAAGCCCATGAATCATTTCTCTCACAATTTATTTTCATTGTGCTTTACAAAAGTATTGGTCCATAGAAGATTGGGAAAAAAAATTAACTCTTAAAAAAAATTTAACTCTATTTTCAACATTTTGAGGAACCTCCATGCTGTTTTCCAGAGTGGCTGCACCAGCTTGCATTCCCACCAACAGTGTAGGAGGGTTCCCCTTTCTCCGCATCCTTGCCAGCATCTGTCATTTCCACACTTGATTGTAAATAAATTTTAAAATCTCACAGTAGAAGCTAGCAAAATTAATAGCTGTTTCTCTAATGGGGAGGGAGTCATATTTTAAATTTAATTATATCAGTCTCGGTAAATATGTTCAATTTGAAACTGCTGTATTACTTATTACAAAATATTAAAATGTTCTAGAATGAAACATTTTGACATATGTATGTCAAAATAAGGCAAAAAAAAGTTATTTACTGGAAATGAGAACATCAGTTCATAGCAGATGCATCGTGTATTTTCCCCAAAATGTAATAAGAGAACATGCATAATAAAATACAACTGACAGTTATTTTTAGTAACAAATGACCTAAATTGGGTAAGTAATTTCTAAACCTTGAGGAAAAAAAATCAAAAGCATTATTTGGGATATTTCTTTAAGATAAACTGATAAAAATGAAATTAACAATGGATGGCGTATTGATGAATGGCATGACAGGTAATGAGGTGAATATTGCATCATTTTGCTTGGCACAACATTGCCATGTTTCTATTTGACAGAGATAATAATCAAAGATTATTGATTGTTCTGAATATTTTAGGTAACGTATATATGGACTTATCTATACATAAAAGCTTGACAAGCTATAAAAAAAATCAGAATAGAAATACTCTCTTCTTTTAGATCAATTAAAAGCTAAAGATTTTGTTTGCTCTGTTAACAGGAAGAAAGTGTGCCTCTACTGAGGCTTCCATTTACTCTAAAGGATTCTGCAGCTTTTCCCAATTAAAGGTTGTCAGACCAATCTGTTACAAAACTTGATTCTCACTGCTATGCCTATTAACTGTTAAAACCAGGCATTGAAATGTACTGTGGACTCTTTTCCATTTAAGAGCACATGCTCTTGCTGTTCCAAATCTCTGACTGGGGTGCAGAGGTGCTCCAATCTGCCCACAAAGGCTATAACTGTTTTATACCGTGCTCTGAACTTTGTTTTTAAAGACCAACTTTTGACCTCAAAGCCAGAAGGAGTCCTCCATAATATTCCATCTCTTAACTCTCAAAACATTCTCATCAGAATGAATTTTATAATGTTAACTTACTTTCTTAATCTCCCAACCTTTCTATTTATGCCACCTACCAATACTCATTATTTCACTCATTAATAAGCTTTTGTCTTATAAAATGCTCTCCCGGCCTAACCAGCATCATTCTTGACTATATCATCACCCACATAGCTAGCCCATTCAGCATCTGGTCTTTTCATTTTCTTCATTTCCCCATTTTAATGGCACTTTTTTTCCTGCTCTATCTCAACCACTCCTCCTCATCCTTGTTACTTTGTAGAACTTTTGATTATCGAAAACTATATCATAGCTCAGTTTTCCAAAATGTGACATCACAGTTTTTGATAAGTTCTTAAAATTTGTTCTAATTTCATGTCCATTAAATTCAAACTCATCATAAAAAGTCTTGTTTGATCAAAGATAAACTTCTCTGCTAAGATTCAACCCACCCCTTGTCCACTGAAACCCATTCAGTCTTGCCTACTTGAGGACTCTCTTCCACTTAGCCACTCTGTCTTTGTACTGTATTCCCCTTTCTGTGAGTATATCCATTAACAAGTTGTCATGTTTCCATCTTAAAAAACAAAACCAGCCAACATCAACAATGAAATCTCTTGTTCCTACATTCCCTTTGTTCTTCTTGAAAGCAAAACTCTTCAAAACATGCGTATAATCATTGACTCTGTTTCTTCTCTTTCCATTTCTTTTGATGCCTCTCTAATCAGGCTTTTGCTTGCATCACTCTACTGAAGTTTCTCTGGGCAAATTCCCCAATATGGAAAAAGATTTGTATAAGTTCTGTGATACTAAGTTATCCTTGACTAGAAATCATAAGTGAAGCTTCATAAACAGACCTCAGTTGACATTTTGTTGAGGAATCTGGAGTAGAATTTGAAAGATCTTGACACAGATGCTCAAAGAAGGCAAAGCTCTTACTTTAGCCTGTATGTTAGGTTTGAGTAGATAAGGAAACACTTAGCAAACATTTTCCCCCATAAATTTGAAGTTAGATGTATTTTTCTGTATCTTCATAGAGTTGTGTTTCTGTCTCAGTGTATTTGCTAAGAGAGGCATAGGTTTTCAAGTAATGCTAATGTTTTTAAAGACTGTGAATGTAAACTTTGAAACTATTAAAGTTTGTTACAAGAAATAACTTTTGTTGAAATGAGTCCTATAAAAATACTTTGCTCATTTAGATTGTAAATATGTTTGTTCTAAGAAATTATAATAGCTAACTCACAATCTCTATCACTGGCTTTTTTCTTCTAATGTAATTCATAGTTAACTAGATTAACTTCACTTAGGAATCAGCAAACATTTGAATACTTGGTTTTTACTTTCTTGTTAAGAGTTTCTGAGTAATGAAACTTATAGCTAAAAAACAATAAAAATTAAATTTTCCTCTACCAACAATGACTTCTACTTTGTCAAATCTAGTATATAGTTTTCAATTCTTCCATATATGACTTCTTAACTAATTACTTTTACCTTTACCAAAGGCTTTCTTCATTTGTTTCCTATCCTCTTGGTATTTCACTGTTCATATTGGCTCTTCTTTCTCTGGCTTATTTGTGGATCCTCCTCTTCTTCCCCAACTTCCCCCAGGGCTTTTCCTCTCATCTAATCCTATGAATTCAGTGCTGTTATACATTTCAAATTTTATCACTGACACTGCCTTCTGAACTCTTGAATCATTCCCCAATTGCTATCCAGTATCTCCTTTTGGCATCCTAAACAGGAGTCCTATTTTCCTTCTCTACATATCTCCTAAATTTGAAGTTTCCAAGTTTTTCCAATGGAAATGACACTTTTGTCCTTTTTTTTCAGTTATTCAAGTCAAATGTCACAGGGTATCATGTACTCTATTACATTTAATATCAATATTTCAAAAAAAATAGCCCCATGCTTCTGAAAAATGTAGCCAATTTGACATTCTTTCTAACCTCTGCCCTACCATCATGGTCTCAACTGCCATCATCTATTGACTAGACTATGTCCTCCTTTTCAGTCCACCCTCAAGCATGCCACCCAAGTGATCCTTCTAAAAAATAAATCAGATCATTTCACCATTCTGCTTAAAACTATCCAGGAACATTCAGATATATTGAAAATAAAATCCAAGTCATTGCCATGGCCTTTCAGGCCATACCTGATTTGGTCCTAGCTATCTCTTAGATTTTAACGACCATTAGTCTTGTTACTCCTTAATGAGTCTGTGCTTACCTTATTTCCTTAGCACTCTGCTATGAAATTTCTTTTCATAGATGTTTTCTTAGATGTTTTGGGGATTTATGCTTCTATTTAAACGTAACATCCTCAGAGTGGCCTTCCCCAAACAACATTTCTTAAGCCAAACCACATTAATTTTTATCTTTAGAATGTGCTTTATTTCCTTAAATGCACTTAGTATTCCTTGAAGTTATAATTCACTATTTTGTTCATTTACTTTATATCCATCTTCATCAGAATAACCTTGGAAACTTGATCTTTTGGCCCACTGCTATATGCTTATACTTAGAACAATTCCTGGCACTAAGCTGAGTAAATACTCACTGAATACACGCCCTGGCCACCATCAAACTCCAGGTATTATCATCTTTCCCACTAAGTTCCAGTCATACTTGTCTCATTGTAATTCTTCTACCTTGTTTATCTCATGATCTCAGAGCCTCTGCTCATACATTCTTTTCTACCTGGAACAACCCATCTTTTCCCCAATTTTTTTTTCCTCTCATGATTGATTTCATATAGTTTCAATTCTTGGTTTCAATATTACTTCTTTTGAAAGGCCAAGCAAGATTGCCAATATAGCATTCATTCTTCATAGCCCTACTCAACTTAAATCTTTTGTTTTTCTCCATGAATTTGCTACCATTTGCTTTTTTTAGTTGTTCAGTATTTATATCAGACATACTAGAATAAACTCTCCATAACCAGTAGTTTTATCTGCATTATTCATTAATGTAAATAGCACAGTGCCAGGACAGAAGTTACACACTCAGTAAATGTTTGTTGAATAAATGAACATGCACTGGAATGGAGGAGTCAAAGGTGATTCTAATATCATTTTCCTATTATGTCAATATCAGTTTACCCCATAAACTCTTGCCATTTTTTTTTCTTTTCTTTTTGAACTTAGTTTTCTAGTCTCTAGTCTCCAGTCTTACTTTCTTCAACTGATTAATTTTTGTCTGGTCTTGAAAGCAACCTCAAATTTAGGACACAGAATTTACAGTTCTGTGATGCCCCACACAGAAGAATGACATTGTGTAATAGACCTACATCCTTTCCTAGAACTCTGCATATAAACAGAGAGACAGGGATGAAAATGTTCTATTACTAGTGAATTCCAGGATAATGACTGACTTTTCCTATTTCCTAAAGGATGTCCAAAATCCTTTAATAGATTTTATTTAACATTAAAAATGTTAACATCCTTTAAGTTAATTTTATGATCTACTAATAAGTTCCCAGATTCCCTCCTTTTACATTTGAAAAACATTGCTTTTGAAGATGCAGAAGATCTGTTTCTAAGCTGTAAAGTAATCCCAGGTCTCCCCTTCTATAGAAAGCAGCAGGCTGACTAATTTGAACACACACACACACAGCTACATAAACATAATCATAAATATTTCTTTTAATACTAGTCCTTGAAGATCATCTTTTAAAAGGTAAGGTGATAGTGATTACAACATAGAACCTTGTTATAGTGTCCTTAATATTATTTAAATTGGACCATTTTGTGCCAAAGAAAAATTTCACATTAGCTTAAGAACTTTGGGAATGAGCCATGTGGTCTGCCAAGCAATCCCTAGATTGCTGTTCATTAAGTTTTTTAGAGTTGCTTTACCAAAAATTGTTATAAAATACACATATAAAATTCAGGTAAATTACTTAGCATTGATGACCTGATTCCTAGGCAAAACAATATTGCTTTTGTTTTCTTCTGGAATTCTTGCAATAACTCAAAATACATTTTCCTTAAAATGTAAGCACCTTGCCATAGAAATCAAGGGAAAAATAGAATACATTTATAAAATTTATTTTAAAAATGATGCAAAATAAAAGACATACTAGCAGTAACATCATTAAACTAAGGAAAAGTTTTAATTTAATTTAAATTTAATTTTGTATTCAAGATTTCATGAGTAAAACATTTTCACTGAAATATATATATTTAACATTTTTGCTCATGGTCTTTCCCAAATCTGAAAAGTTGCATTATTTTAGGATCTGCCATTTTTAGTATATGGCTGTGATCTGATATATTTAATTATAATGAGGTGGAATTTCAGTAAACAAAATTTCAAAACCTGTTAAAGAGTTCTTCCCTTGATCATAATTCTTTCTATGTTATAATCTCCATGTGGATGTTAACTTTTAGCCACCAGACTCTTGGTTGAGGCTGTCTTTTGTCTGAAGAGCCAATGGCCTGAGCTGGCATTGGTTTCCTGTGTTGGGAAGTGGATGCTAAACTTTAGTGTCTACCATGTATGGCAAAATTCTCCAGAGGATTTCTGATCTTCCACACCAGCAAATGGTGTGAGTGGAATGACCTCTGTCCTTTTTGAGAGTAATCTTTTATAAACAAGAGCTGTTAGATCAAGGTAAGAGTTACTCATAAGCAGTGTCATAACAAAATTCTATTTGGTTTCCGAATATGTCAAGTGTTATTAGATCATTTGATTTTTCTTTGCAAATTTTGGAAAATAACACAGCTTTCACAGTTTATAGATGGGAGACATACATATCAAAAGAACAAGTTGGAAGGATTTTTAAATTAAAGGTCTTTGAGCAGAAAATTTGTTTATGTTGCTCTTTGTACTCAGGGAGAAGTAAATAGAAATTTTAAGCAAGTAGGTCTTAGGAACAAGGGATTCAAGTTATCAGCACTCTATTTTTTAAGAAGAAAAATCATAAAGAAATCAGGAAATTCAATTTATAATTGGAAATTTTTCTCTGGAATCTCACTTAACCAATATTCTCAAAATGTATTCTCTGGAAAACTGATATTTTGGTATGTTAGTTGAGGTATTAATAAAAGAGTTATTTAACTCAATTATGATTTTCACAGTATGCTCCATGAACCTCTAGTGTCCATGGATGCAGTTAGGAGATCCATTAATTTAAAACTTTTTTGATAACATTGCTAACATGTTATAAATACCTCTATGTTGGTATTTACATTAGTGATATTCAAGCTAGGGCAAGTAAAACTACAGTAACACCAAACTGAACTTGTCATTGTATTCATGAGTACCATTCATTCATATTACTAATAAAACAAACAAATGCGTGAGTACCATGTATTCACATTACAAACAAAACAAATACAAACTCAAAATCTTTGATGTAGCAATGAAAAATATTAAATGACCAAATCTCCATGTTGGATTACAAGTCTTAAATATTCTGTGTAAGAAAATAAGAAGGACACATAGAGTTTTTTTTGCTGAATAGTGAATTGCAAAGCTTGTATTGAGGTAAAGCATTTTGGTAATTGAGTCACCATCTAAATTAACAAATTTTTCATTGAAAACAATTTTTACTTGAAAAAAAATAAAGACTTACAGGCATACTTGAGCATTTGGCAGTCATTTCTACAAAATTCAAAAATGATCTTTATACACCCATCCTTCCAGGGAAAAATCTGACCTTGCCACTGGTGGTAACATTTACACTTTCAAGTGAAAATTGGAACTTTGGGAAATATTTATCTGTCACTTTGTGCTCTAGACCTTCTCAACACTTAAAGTCTCTTCTGATGTGATCAATGGCAATTTAATAGTATGATTTTTTAATATTGTATAATGAAATGTTTTGACATTAAAAAATGAGTATAACTCAGTGAATTGATATATTTCAACTGTTTAATATACATTGCAAAAACATGTGTTTTGAATGTTTGTGTCCCCCATCCCCTGCCCCCTAAATTTATATGTTAAAATCCTAATGCCTGATATGATGATACTAGGAAGTGGGGCCTTTGGAAGTTGCTTAGGTCATGCAGATAGAATCCTTATGAATGAGATTTATGCTCTTTATAAAAGAGAGCTCACAGATCTAGCTAGCCCCTTTCATCATGTAGAACTAATTAGAAATAAACAGAAATTATTTGTTTTATAGAATGATCAATTCTTACATCTTTGATTTTATGGAACTAAATAATAGTAACTTATGCAAAATTAAAATATCTAAGAAAATCACCTTCCCCCAATGTCCAATTTAGAAAACGGTATTGGGAAAATGATACCCTCAAATACTTGTGTGAGTGGAATTTAGTACAGATTTGCTGGATGGCAAGGCATACACAAAAAAAGCTTTCACATGTATGTAAGAATTAACCTAAGTAAGTAATCTACTTAACCTAACAACTACTCTAGAATGTTTGTGGTTGTGAAATGGTTGTGAAAGCAAGCTTTGAGGAAAAAGCCTACATGTTCAAGAATTAGATGTTGCAAAATAAATTACAGATAATATATTTTACAGTCATAAAATGATGTTCTAGTTCAGAGCACAACAAACTACCTATATGCTGTGGGCCAAATCTGGCCTACTTTCTACTTTTATAAATAAAGTTTTATTGGAAAAGCAGTCATGTGAATACTTACAGTGTGATGTCAATGGCTACTTTCATGCTGTGATAGCAGAGTTGAGGCAGCTGCCGTAGAGACAAGATGATACTTTCAAAGCCTCAGATATTTATTTTCTGGATTTTTGTAGAAAAGATTGCCAACCCTTTGTATTGATGAATGTAGAAATAAAATATATTTGTGGTTTAATGAATTATCTATATCAGATAATCTTACTTTCTCTGTGACCTATGCATACATACAAAAACACGCACATTCATGAACATAATTGCTTAACTCTATGGAGTAGGATGTGTTAGGTAGTGGCTTAGGAAGTTTATGTGTATGATTCATTTAATTTTGCAGTATTCCTATGCATTATTATGTCATTTTGCAAATATATAAACTGAAAGTCTGGGAAATGATGTAATTTGCATAACATGAAACAACTAGTGAGTGACAGAGGAGGTTTAAAAACTTACACATTCTTGCAAGATGGCGGAGAAGTAGCAAGCTGAGACTGCTTCAGCTAGCCGGA